>NC_050464.1:32133284-32388284 GCF_903995425.1 Onychomys torridus
GGCTACACACAGAGAAACCCTGTCTCAAAACAAACAAGCAAAAAAAAAAAAAAGAAGAAGAAGAAGAAGAAGGAAGGAAGGAAGGGAGAGAGAGAGAGAGAGAGAGAGAGAGAGAGAGAGAGAAAGAAAGAAAGAAAGAAGAAAAGAAAAACCACTGACCAAATCAACTTGAGGAGGAGAAGGTTTAGTTTATCATACAGTTGTGTTCCATCATGGAAGGAGGTCAGGACTGGGACCTGGAGACAGGAACTGAAGCAAAGGCCATAAAGAAACATTGCTCACTGGCTTGCTCTCTCTAGCTCCCTCAGCCTGCTTTCTTATACAACTCAGGACCACCGGCCCAGGGATGGCACCAGGCTGGGCCCTTCCGCATCATTCATCAATCGAGAAAATGCCCCACAGACAATGCCATAAGCCCATCTGGCAGAGGCAATTCCACAGCTGAGATCCCTCTTCTCAGGTGTGTCTAGCTTTGTGTCAAGTTTTGTGTCAAGTTGGCAGAAAATTCACCAGTACACAGCAAAGATTTTCAGCCTTGGAGATGACACTTTTCCCTCCACTCAACTTGGCCATTTCAATCTGAAAACAGTCATACACACGACAGATTCACAAACAGGGGCAACTCTGTCCCCGGAAAACTTTATTTACAAAAATGAGAGGTGGCCAGGCGGTGGTGGTGGTGACGGCGCATGCCATTGATCCCAGGACTCGGGAGGCAGAGGCCAGGCAGATCTCTGTGAGTTCGAGGCTTGCCTGGTCTACAGAGTGAGTTCCAGGAAAGGCGCAAAAGCTACACAGAGAAACCCTGTCTCAGAAAACAGAGAGAGAGGGGGGGGGAGAGAGAGAGAGAGAGAGAGAGCTGGACTAACGATACCTCAGTGACACCAGTGTGCAAACCTGAGCTCAGAACTGACAGGGAGGTCTTTCTCTCCAACAGTGAGAAACATCTAGACCTGTGTTCTGAATCCACTGAGAACTTGAAATGTGGCTAGAGCCATCAAAGAGTTGAATTTTCATCTCATTACCTTTCAATTACCTCAAATATAATTGGCCACAGTGTCCGGTGACTGCCGTAGTGGATAGCACAGGTGTGTGTGCTACTGTAAAAACCACCTGTGCCCGCCAGACCACGAGGTCACTACTGTCTGCATCTTGGATACCCATCAGTAATTCAAATATATACCCATGGTTCAAAGAAAACTCCCCACAGAATGAAACTACATTTGTCAAAAAACATAGAATGGGTTCATTGGCTAAGAGAGGCTTTCTGCTCTTTCAGGGGACCTAAGTTCCACCAAGCCTTCACATACCCACTGTCACTCCCAATGCCCCGCTTCCGACACATCTCACTATAGTACCCAATCCCTCCAACTCCGACTGTGTCCAGCCTCCTCCGCAGCTGGCCTGACTCTGCACTGGGTGTCAGTGCAGACCAATGAGGCTGGGGGAGGGGAGTCTTCTGGCATGGGGGAGGGAGTTAAAAACATGAATTTTTCGATGGGCAGTGGTGGCACACGTCTTTAATCCCAGCACTAGGGAGGCAGAGCCAGGAGGATCTCTGTGAGTTCGAGGCCAGCCTGGGCTACCAAGTGAGTTCCAGGAAAGGCGCAAAGCTACACAGAGAAACCCTGTCTCAGAAAAAAAAAAATGAATTTTTCCAAGGAAGGGGAGATCTTGACCACCCCACCCCAGATCCTCTTGGTTGGCCATGAACATCTATATGGACCTGGAGCTGTGACAGGCATTTAGCCAAGACGAGGAAACAAGCATGACACCCAAAAGCCAGCACGTTGACCAAGGGCAGCTGTCCAGTAACCCAAGCGCTGGTCTGCCATGGTACTATGAATGATGGGCATGGCCAGGCATCAGCTGGCACCCACCTCCTTCCAAGCTCCAGGTACTTGAGGAAACACACTGAGAACTTGACATCAATCTCTGGCATCCACAGGCATATGCACACACATGCACACACCTACACATATACTCCCATGCACAGGTATACACACACCCACACCACACACATTAAAAGAAAAAAGAAAAACAACAGAAAACAACTAGGAATCATGTGATTAAAAAGATAACAGCTTGCTGGGCAGTGGTGGCACACGCCTGTAATCCCAGCACTCAGGAGGCAGAGGCAGGTGGATCTCTGTCAGTTCGAGGTCAGCCTGGGCTACAGAGCTAGTCCAGGACAGACTCCAAAGCTACAGAGAAACCCTGTCTCAAAAAACCAAAAAAACAAAAACAAAAACAAAAACAAACAAACAAAAAAACAACAACTTGAGCTGGTTGTGGTGGAGCATGCCAGTAGGATTTGAGCGCTACAATCTGGTGGCTCACACCCTGTAACTCCAGCTCCAGGGGACCTGGTTCCCTCTTCTGGCCTCCACAGTCACTCACACTTACATGTGTGAACCACACACACACAAATAAAAATAAAGTCTTTGAGACAGGGGGTGGTGGCACACACCTTTAATCCCAGCACTCAGGAGGCAGAGCCAGGCAGATCTCTGTGAGTTTGAGGCCAACCTGGTCTACAGAGCGAGATCCAAGACAGCCAGGGCCATCATACAGAGAAACCTTGTCACGAAGAACCAAATAAATGAGTAAATAATAAAGTTTTGGAAAAACCACGGTTTTGAGGTCTGTGGATATAGATTCATTGGTAGAGAGTTTCCCTAACATGCCCAAGACCTGGGTTCAGCCCCCTGCACTACATAAACTAGACATGGTGGTACACATCTGTAATCTCAGCACTCGGAAGGTGGGGGCAGGGAGATCAGAAATTCAAGATCATCTTTGGCTACATACTAAGTTTAATTCCAACCTGGGCTACATGAAATCCTGTCTCAAAAAAAAAATTTTTTTTAACTCTGTTGCTTATCATACACATTAGGATCTAATGGATATTTTGCTCCCATGTTAGGTCAACTGCGTTCTGGCCACACCCCCAGGCCCGAAGCCTACAAGGAGCTCATTGCATGGTATAGATCATCAGACCTCAGAGGAGGAGAGTTTTCACCCTGTTTTACAGAGCTACAGCGCAATTTCATTGAACCCCGACCCACCAAACTGAAGAGTCTGATTCGCCTGATTAAGCACTGGTACAAACAGGTCAGCCAGTCCCTGGTCCGGTTGTTGTTTTTACCAGCAAGCTAGGACACAGGCTTTGACACATGTCCTGAACACCCAAATCCTCCTGTGCTAGGTGCTGGGTTCTTTTTTTTTAGCTGAGTATCGAACCCAGGACCTTACGCTTGCTAGGCAAGTGCTCTACCACTGAGCTCAATCCCCAACCCGGTGCTGGGTTCTTTAGGGAAGCTGTTGCCCATCAAGTCATGGGTCTTCTGATTGCATTCCGCTACTCATGATATTTGGATCAGGCCTAGAGAGCCTCCTAACTTCAGAGCTAAGGGCTTGTTCTCCCGCTGGCCAAAGAATTCAGCGGCAGCCAAGTTCTCCCGAGAAGCATGGATGGAAGTTAAGGTGGTGTGCCACAGGTTGCCAGTCCAGCTGTGTGGACACCATATTGTCTCTCAGAAGGCAAGATGGAAGCTGTGGCTGAGACTGGAGTCATCATTGGTAACTGATGCCTAGGGGGCTGGGGAGCTATGGTTTGGTTTTCAGCAAGTCACGTGACTCCCTCCTCACCCCACCACCCCCACCACCCCACCCCCGGTGCGCAGGCCAGTCTTCCTCTGAGATCGCAATCCATGGTACAGGGCCCATAACTATCATACAGAGGGTCCGATCAGCCAGTGGCTATGTTGTGGTCCAAACACAAGATGCTATGTGTGCCACTCTGCCTGCTGCTAAGTCTAGGACTCAGGAGCTCCCTCTTACAAGTTCTATTTCATAACCCTGTTGCCTTGCTGTGTGACACACACAGTCCAGGAGACACACTGGGTCTCTCTGCCTCACCAAGGAAGGGTACCTGACATCTCCACTCTCCCATCAGTGTGAAAGGAAAAAGAAATCAAAAGCATCTTTGCCCCCAAAGTATGCCCTGGAGCTTCTCACCGTGTATGCCTGGGAGCAAGGCAGTGGCATGGACAAGTTCGACACCGCCGAAGGCTTCCGGACTGTCCTGGACCTGGTCATCAAATACCAGGAGGTCTGCATCTTCTGGACAGTCAACTACAACTTCGAAGATGAGCTGATGAGGTCATTCCTACTGACCCAGATCCGGAAAAAGAGGTGCCTGTGCCCCGACCCCCGCCCTCTTCTGAATTAACCCAATTCCCTTCTGCGCTATTTCTTCCGTGACCTGGATTCTTCTCCCCGGGGTCTTGTTCATTCCCAGCATGAGACTGAGGGAGAAACTGCCAGATGAGGACACTCCAGGGAGAAAAACCTAACTTCGGGAGTGGGAGGAGCTTGCCAACCAGGAGGGATGCAGACACAGGGGGCAGGCAGGGGGTGCCCACACACCTTTCATTCTCCTGTCTCAGAAATGTGTGTGCTAGCCCATCTGAGGGGGGTCTGAGTTGGCAGGATATCCCTGAGAAACAGCATGGCCATTCCCAGGTCCACGTGTGCACACCACAGCAAGTCAGAGGTCAGTTCTCTCCTCCCACCACATGGGCCCAAGAGGATCGAACTCAGGTCATCAGACTTGGCAGCAAGCTCCTTTTACCCTTTATCCAGCCCCTACTATTAACATCTTGCCAGACCTGGTTTTCTCTTTCAGAACTAAAAGAATAAATACTAAGGAAGCCAGACTGGGTGGGATTTGCCACAGTTCCAACCCTTTTGAGGCTGAAAGCTGGGAGATATTTTATTTTACTTTATTTTTAGGTTTTTTGAGATAGGGTCCCTCTACATAGCCTGTAGTACTTACTATGTAGACCAGGCTGGTCTGGAACTCACAGAGATCCACCTGCCTCTGCCTCCGCCTCCCAAATGTCTGCATGAAAGGCATGCGCCACCACCGCCCAGCCAGGAGGATCTTAAAGCTATCTTATAGGATAGCCTTGTCTACATAACAAGACCTTGAATTAGAGGATAGCCTTATCTACATTGCAAGATCTTGTCTTTAAAAAAATTTATTTAAATAAGGGGGGTCCTCAGAGTGTACCCTCAATACCATGAGCAGGGAACAAAGACAGTGAAGGGGTGGGGAGGGAAAGAAAATGGAAGAGCAAAAGGAAGAAACAGGAGCATTAAGAACAGGTACTGTGGGCACATACACACACCCAGCCTCCAGCCTCCAGCCTCCAGCCTCCAGCCCCCCCCCCATGCTGACCTACTTAGCAAAGCTGTTGTGTGTGACTCCTTGTAGTTGGGTGAAGAGGCTCTTGAAAAAGGTCATCACTACAGTTTTACTGTATGAGGTAAATAAAAGCTTTCAGAAGGGTTTTGGTCTTCAAATACAACAATTCTAGGAAGTTACTTTGACTCTTTAGTAGATTCCAATGGCTCCACCTAAGCTGCTGGGATACAATGTGTCATTGATGGAAGGGGGGGCAGCCCCCAACGCTGAAGCCAGAGGTCTTGAAAGCAAGCAGCCCTTTCTCTGCTTCTAACTCTCCTTTAGGCCTGTGATCCTGGATCCAGCGGATCCCACGGGCAACGTGGGAGGAGGCGACCGCTGGTGTTGGCATCTTCTAGCCGAAGAAGCGAAGGAGTGGCTGTCCTCACTGTGTTTCGAACTGCCGAAGAAGAGTGACTCGGACCTGGAGCGAAGAATTCAACCATGGAAAGTGCCAGTAAGAGTGCCCTGAAGAAAGTGGGTGGCCCCGTCCCAAATCCAATCAAAGGTCTTGCTGTAGTAATTTGGAATTACTGAGCCCGTCCCCCCCCCAAAGAACTGAGAACTGACTCCAGGAGTCCCCTCATCTCCCTTGCCCCTGGTACCTAGAGACCCAGACACAGGTGACAGAGTGGGAACTGGGCTCTCCAGGAGGGAGCTTATGGCAGCGCCAAAGCTAGCCTGTCCTGTCTTTTAACTAGGCAGTGCTTTGCTCCCATTGGTGCCTTCGTGCCAACACCACTCATGTCCCCAATCAAAATACCTGTAGACACTGTCAACTGTCCCCTGGAAGTTGGGGCACCACTCTTTCTGACCCTTACCTTTCAGGACTATCCTCTTTAGTAGATTTTAGCACAAGTGGCCCCCGAGCCCAGTGGGGTGCCTACACACTGCAACTTCCTTCAAGCAGAAAGATGGGGAAAGAACAGATACCTGAGAGTTGGGATCCTGAGGCAGGGTGGGGTGAGGGGACATAGGGAAATGGTTCAGCAGAGCTCAGTTCCCCCAGAAACCACATAAATGCAGCATGGGTGTGGCAGCCCACCTGTGATTCCAACCTTGGAAGGCTGAGTCAATGGAATCCCCAGAGCAAGCCAGCTAGCAAAGCTAACCAGATCAGCTAGCTCCGGGTCTGATTGACAGAGCCTGCCTCAATAAATAAGGTGGAATAGTTGACAGAGGATGAGTCCTCACAGCATCCAGGGTCCTTATACATGTGCACACAGGAACACATACACAGAAATGACATATGCATGTACACACATGCAGACATGCATGCAAATTCACACAACACACATCCACACATGCAAACATGCAGACACACATGCATGCAATACAGAAAAACAAAAATAGAAAAGAGGGGCATGTAGTAAGATTAGATTAAGAGCCTCATTGACACACACACACCCACTTTTAAAAACCTACAATTGTCACAAAGTTACCACTTACAACTTAGAAAATGGTAAAGTTGTGTCTTCGAAGCTCACCCTCCCACAGAGAGGCATGCTTCTTCCTTCTGTCCCTCCTTGGCACTGCTGGCATCTGGGGACAAGCCAAGAGGGCTGTGCTGTGCATCGCAAGATGCTGAACAGTGTCCGCAGACTCTTCTAGAGGTGTCCCGGTTGGAACCTGAGACACACTGTGTTGTGTTTTTCTGGTGAGAGGAAATTGGTCCCATGTGAGACCTGTACTTCAGGGGTGTGTCTCTGCCTTCCCCTGCCAACCAGCATGAGCAAGGCTGATAATATCTATCAGTTTGTTGTGTTCAAGCAACTCTGGTCAGTTTCCAAATATGTTTCCAGATTCTTTTCTGGAGACAGATTCTCACTGTGTAGCCCTGACTGACCTGGAACTCCATACGCAGACCAGGCTAGCCTTGAACTCACAGAGATCCGCCGCCTGCCTCTGCTGGGATTAAAGGTGTTCGCCATCACATCCTTCTTTAAGCCCCCACCCCAACTCTCTTTCTCTCCTCAGGTAGTGCAGACCCCAGGAAGCTGTGGAGCACAGATGTATGTACCCCCACTCTGGGTTGAGTGTAGTTAAGTTGGAATCCAGCTCTGGGATGGAAATGCCAAATGAAGCCTCCAGAGTCATCTGGCAATTGATTTAAGGACTCAGTCCGTGTTACAAAAGGGAGCTGGCTCCAATCCTCCCTGTCTGGCCCTCATCTCTCTCTCTCTCTCCTGCACTCAGACGACTCTGCTTGAAATCAAGACTTCGGATCTGCTCCCCCTCCCACCCCTAGGGTTAGCATTCAGGCATTACACTGGACTGCCCTTGGGACCTGGTAGAATAGGCCATCAACTACAACCACTCCCTGCACGCATGCACTTACTAGCAATTCAGGCATCACGCTGGCCTGCTCAGGGTCCTCAGCTGCAGCCACTAAGAGCACCGCCCGTGAGCATATGTTTGTTAGCATTCAGGCAGGTAAACTGGCCAGTTCAGGGTCCTACAGCCGTAGTCCTTGTGTGCACGTGCTACACACCCTCCACCCTCCACCCCTAACCCCCGCTTTAAAAGCAAGCTCCACCCAGCCCATTTCCCCTTACCTTTAACTCTGCTCCTCCCAGAGGCAGGCCTCTGTGCCCCCTTCTCTCCCTTCCCCTCCAATAAACCTTCAACATGAGTTCCGTTGTATGGTATTTATTCCTTTTCACCACTGCTACACTACAACATTTGGTGCCTCGAGACTCCGCAGGCTCTCCTAGAGGTTCCTCCTGCCCACTGGCAGACAGAGGCACCACTGGGACCCTGGAACCAGACTACCTATGTCAGGCTCACATTCCAACTACCTATCACTGGGCCCTCCATCCGACACCGGCATGACTGATGAGTTTCCCTTCTCCCGGTTGGCTTAAACCCTTCCCTGGACCCATGGGCGTGACCATTGACCATCCGGCACCTCTCTGGCATCCTTGGAGGCAGGAACCCCCAATCACAGTTGCCCCCCTTTGCCTACAATCACCCCTGGCCACGAGTGAGGCTTCATCTCTTGACCATGGTTTCTCACCTCTTTGCCCTGCCAGCCAACCCTGGTACCAGGCAACCATGTATCTCTGGGGGCTCAGAGCCCCTTGGCCTCTGCCCTTTATGTGACTACTTACTGGAATGTTTGTGCCTCGTCGGTCTGATCCTCCCTGAGTCCAGGCTTTTTGAGCCTTTCTTTCTTTCTTTCTTTTTTCTTTTTTCTTTTTCTTTTTTTTTTTTTTTTTTCTGCCTCACTCTTGAGAACTGCACCTAGTACCATAAGTTCAACCTCCCTCCCCTCTGGAATGCCTTTTAGAAAACCTCAAACCTTAGCACCTGACTAAAGGGCTTCTAAATTTATTCTCCTTTGCAGTCAGATCTGGCCCCATAACCCCTTAGATAACCAACCAAAATGGCCGCCTACCGGCAACTTAGACCCCAGTATTATGCGGAGCCTTTCCAACTTCTGCCAGTGGTCATCGGGTAAGTGGAAGGAGGTTCCCTATGTTCAAGCCTTCTCTCATCCAAACCCTCTCTCTGTTCTTCCTGTTCCACCATTCACATCCCCCTAGCTATGCAGTCTAAACCAGAGGAACCCTCCACTACTCTGGACCCTGCTGCCAAACACCCACTATTTCAACCTCAACATCCGCTGCTTCTTCAGCCTCCTTCTCCTCTTCCTCCTCTCCAGAAACGGGCAGTCTAACCACCTGACTCTCACACCCACTTTCACTCTTGAGCCGCTATGGGACTCCCTCTCTCTACCTGTTACAACCCAGGCGCAGTTCTCCCTTTGCAGAGGTTGCCAGAGTGGGTGGATGGACTGGTTAAGATGCATTTCCCCTTTTCATTAAGTGAACTCTCTCAGATAGGGAAAAAAAACAAAAAACGGAGGTGGAGGCAGGAGGATCACGAGTTTGAGGCCACAGAAAAGAAAAGAGAGAGAAAGAGAGAGAGAGAGAGAGAACAGCTTGGAATGGCAGGTAATAGAAGCCATAGAAGGTAATGTAATGGACTTGCTAAGGAAGGAAGCAGACACCCAAAGACGCAAATGAAGCAGCAGATAGGGAACAGTGAGTTAGACATGGCTGAAGAGAGAGTTAGCTGATTGGAAAGTGGACTAGAAGAAATCGATTAGAACAAGCATGGAAAGTCCTCCTTCCTCCCAGGTCCCCTCCTTCCCCTTCCCTCTCCCTCCTTGCTCTCTCTCATCCCCTCCCCTCTGCCTCCCTTACACCCACTTTTCTTTTTCCATTCTCTTTTCTCCCCAGTCGTTGTGCCAATTTTCTGTTTTTGTTGTAATCTCTTTCGTCCACCTGACACAAGCTAGAGCTATTTAGAAAGAGAGAACCACAAATGAGAAAATGCTTCCATCAGGATGGCCTGTGAGCAAGACTGTGGGTGGGGGTGGGGGTGGGTATTTTCATGATCAGTAATTGATGTGGGAGGGCCCAGCCCCAGCCCACTGTCGATGGTGCCACCCCTGGACTGGTGGTCCTGGGTTGTATAAGAAAGCAGGCTTAGGCCAGGCGGTAGTGGCGCACGCCTTTAATCCCAGCACTCAGGAGTCAGAGGCAGGTGGATCTCTGTGAGTTCAAGGCCAGCCTGGTCTATAGAGTGAGATCCAGGACAGGTTCCAAAGCTACACAGAGAAACTCTGTCTCGAATAAAACCACAAAAAAAAAAAAAAAAGAAAAGAAAGAAAGAAAGAAAGAAAGCAGGCTTAGCAGGACACGGGGAGCAAGCCAGTAAGCAGCACCCCTCCATGGCCTCTGCATCAGCTCCTGCCTCCAGGTCCCTGCCCTGACTTCCCTCAGTGACAGAGTGAGATATGGAACTGTGAGCTGAAGCAAACCCTTTCCTTCCCAAGTTGACTTTGGTGTATGGTGTTTATCATAGGATAGAAACCCTACGTAAGGCAACCCCAGATGAGAAACCCCAGCCTGAAGGTTTTCCAGGCTCCTCACATTCTCACCAAATTGCCTAGTTCTGCCCCCATCCATCTTGTCTGACTCTGGCCCAGCTTCAGCACCTGCAAGGTTTGACACCAGACTACAGTCAGAACCATCACTGCAGGCTCCTCGTGTTGGGTCAGTATACCTTGTCTTCCTAAAGTCTGCCTGGGTTTGGGACACAGCAGCTGCCTCCTCATCCCTCCCTAGGAACCATTTCCTTTCCCTGACTCAGCACACACCCTCCCGTGCTGGCCTCCACCAGCCCAATTCCAACCCAAGGCTCACTTCCAAACGGGAGGGGAGCCGTTGGGGGGCTGATGCAGAGAGAACTCCTCCACCATCCCACCCCACTCCTGCCACTGGCTGCAGAGCCCCAAGAGGCTGAGATGGGGGGAACCTGCCCACAACCTTAGTCCTGGAGCAAGGCAGGAAGCCAGCCATGTTGAGCGTGGTCTCCAGGGTTGGTCTGTTCCCGAGAGAATCCTTTTGTTCCATCTCGTTGTCTTGTTAAGGCCCTGGAGAACATTCAGACCCTGAAGTTCAGGGCCAGAAGAGAGCAGGGCAACCTGGCGGATGGTAAATGACAGAATGTTCTCTCTTCAATAATGAAGTGTTTTTTCAAAGCTGGTTAACATTTACCAAGGTTATTGGCAATCAGATAGTGTTTTCAGAACTCGGCACTGGTGAGACAATTGGGTCCTTACACTCTGTGCCTGTGAAGATCGAGTGTTACAGGTGAGAAAACAGGCTCAGAGAAGGAGAGCAACTTGTCCAAAGTCACACAGCAATGAAGAGTTAAAGCCTTATTTAACTGGGACAGTAGGACCCCAGGGTCCACAGGCTCATCTCTTGCCTGAAAGTGGTACATTCATTGCTTTATTGCACAATGGCCAAAATTGACTGGCAGAAGCAGCTTACAGAAGACGGCCCCCCTTCTGGCTCACAGTCTGAGAGGACACAGTTCATCATGACGGGGAAAGCATAGGTGAGTTCACAGTGGTGGGAACCAGAAGCAGGGGTTCTCACCTCCAAGCAGAGAACCCAGGCTGAGCATGGGTCCAGGTTATGGCCCTCAAAGGCTGACCTCCAGGGCTCAGGGGAGAATGGCCCAGCTGGTGAAGTTCATGTCCTGCCAACATCCCCCAAACCCACATTTAAAATGAAAAGCAAAGGGCTGGAGAGATGGCTCAGTGGCTAAGAGCACCACCTGCTCTTCCAGAAGACCTGGGTTCAATTCCCAGCACCCACATGACAGCTCACAGCTGTCTGTAACTCCAGTTCCAGGGGATCTGACGCCCATGGCAAAACACCAATGCACATAAAATAAAGTTTAAAAAAACAAACAAACAAAAAACAAAAAGCAAACCAGGCAGTGGTGACACATGCCTTTAATCCCAGCACTCAAGAGGTAGAAGCAGGTTGATCTCTGTGAGTTCGAGGCCAGCCTAGGCTACAGAGAGAGAACCAGGACAGGCTCCAAAACTACACAGAGAAACCCTGACTTGAAAAACCAAACAACAACAAAACACAAACAAAATAAACAAAAATCAGGCCCCAAGGCACACACTGATGATCCCAGTGTGGAGTTGATGGAGACAGGAGGATCCCCTAGTACTGGTCAGCCAGCCTAACCTACTTGGGGAGCTTCATGCCAGTGAGAGAATCTGTCTCAAAAAGCAAGGTGGACAGTTCCAAAGGAACAGTACCTGAGGTGACCTCTGACCTCCATATGTATGCATATTCACATGCATCTGCACATACACAAACATGCTCACACACCACTAAGGCCCACCTCCAATGGTCCACTTAAAACCACACCAGCACTTCCATAACCTCCCAAAACCATGCCATCCACTAAAGACCAGCTGTTCAAATACAGAAGCCCGTACACTATAAGAAACAACAGGTAGGGCTGGAGAGATGGCTCAGTGGTTAACGGCACTGGCTGCTCCTTCAGAGGACCAGGGTTCAATTCCCAGCACCCACATGGCTGCTCACAACTGTCTGTGACTTCAGCTCCAGAGGATCCAATGCCCTCTTCTGGCCTCCACAGGCACTGCATGCATGTGGTGCACATGCATATACACAGACACTCATACACATAAAATAAAAATAAGTATATATTTATGGCAAGCACAAGACTCTCTGAAATGCTACCACTGAGGCAAGTGAAGCCCACAGGGGTTCACTTTCTGCAGACACATGAAAGAGGTGACAAGAAGGGCAGGGAACAGCATAGAAGCTGCTCAGCTAAGGACCTGTAACGGGACAAATGCCCCAGCTGCATGCCAACCCCAAAGTATAATTATCCCCATGCCTTCACGGGGTACAGGAGGCTTTTGTTTGGGCACGATCTGTGAAGAAAATGAAAGATCACCTGGGATTTTCTGGACAGTTCAAGGCCCTCGTGGTGGTCTTTATAAGAGCAGGAAGTCCTTGTGAGCAATGAGGGTGTCACACTGGTGCCAGACGGAAGACCCCTGGCAGCTTTGACAATGAAGGAAAGATCCCATGCACCGAAGGAGGAAAGAGAAAATTATTCCCCCGGAAGCCTCTAGGGGGCGCAGCTGCCTATGCCGGGATTTGAATCTGTATTCTTTAAGTTCCCTCACCGCTGCTCACATCACAGCAAGAAGGGAGTAGAACAGGATGCAGGTCTAGAAGAGTGTCCTCTGCCTGAGTGGCCTGTGAGTTGACCTCACATGACATTGATGAGAAGCTTGGAGAGAGGGTCCCGAGCGCAAATGGCATTCCGATCCTCAGCCAAGGTGGGTGGTTCCAGAGGAAAAGTACCAGAGTGACCTCTTGCTTCCACGTGCATGCAGTCACGTGCACCTGCACATACATAAACGTGCAGGCACACCCCTAACGCCCACCTCCATTGGCCCACACAACACCACACTTCATGCTCCAATGCGTCACGTCTCTCCAAACGTGGCCATGTGCTCCCATGTGTCCGTCTGCGCCCACCGCTCTCCCTCCACCCTCCTCCACGCGTGGGGAATCACCCTGCGCGCGCTCCCACCCAGTGTTCTCCACGGCCTCCCCAGGCAGACTCCAAAGGCGGCTGATCAGGTGTCAGAGCTTGGCCGGAGCCCAGACAGGCAAGAGTAGATGATCACCCTGGGAGAAACACGGTTGGCAGTGACCACTTCCACAGCAGCTGGGTCGCCCCACCGACCCAACCAGGAGAAGTCTCAAGCGGCCTGGGCCAGCCATCAGGAAGCTGTAAGAGGGCCTAGCCTATTCTACGCTCGGCCTTCCTGCTTCCTGCTTCCTGCTTCCTGCTTCCTCCTCCTTCCCCCTTCCCCCTTCCTTCCCCCTTCTTCCTTCCTCTGTGGGTTGTCTGGACCACACCCCATCTGCCATTCCTCCTTTCCCAGAATATTTACCAGCATCAATCATGCCCCATCCTCACTGCCATCCCCCCTTCCTTCCATCTCTCCAAACTCCACCTGAGCCCAGAGGCCAGGTCTCCCCTCTGATAAGGCCATCTTGTGTCCCTGCCAGGCCACCCCCAGGGGTGCGTGTGACCCAGTGCTGGCTGATGGAGACTGAGTTTGGCCATGAGATCAGAGATTTTCTTCCTCTTACGAAAGAGAAGGACCAGCTAAAGATCTGTTGACTCTTTCCCCCTTCTTGCTCTGGACACTTTTGTTTGGGATTGCAATTTCCAGCATCCCAGCAGCCATCTTGTGACATGGAGGAGATAACGCTACAGCTGACATGCCAATCTGGCTGGCTGGTGTGGTTAGTTTCAGGTGTCGACTGGGCTAGGCAATGGTGTCCAGATGTTTGACCAAACACCCAGCCATCTGCGCGGTGCTCTGACAGTGTTGTTAAGATTCGGGTGAATGGGCACCGAGACAAGAGGTTGACCCCCATAACGTGGGTGAGCCTCACCCAACCAGTTGACTGTCTCAAGAGAAAAAGACTGAGGTTCCTGGAGGAAGAAAGAATTCTGTGACCGACAGTGGTCAGTTTTTCCCTGAGCTCCTGCCTGCCCTGTGGCTCCTCTCCATGGTCAGGAATTCTCTGGGAGGGAGGGAAGGAGGGTGGGGAGAAGAGGGGAAGACAGAGGGCCAGAGGGAGAACATTACACACAGTTCTCTTTCTCTGTAGCATCATTGCATCTGAGGTGCTGCCGACCTCCCCGAGGCTCCTATTAAGAGTCCTGGGACAACGGGTAACAGCAATTGTCACCAAGCCTAAAGACCTGACTTCAATTTCTGGAGCCTACTCGGTAGAGAGAACTGACTCCCATAAGTTGCCCTTTGACCTAAATACATATGCTGGGATACACACAGCCCCCCATACAAATAAGATTTATTTTTTAAAAAATTGTATCCCAGAGCTTGCAGATAATGCACCTGCTTTATCAATTCGAATTGCAAAGAAAAATCCCTTTGGCCAGAGGGGACAGAAACAGCAACCAGAAATGATCTCTCATAAACCCATGCACCAGATGGGCCTCCCTTAGCTGAGCTGAGATTGGTGACCTGGGGAGTTTTCTGTCTTCTGCTGCTGTGTCTGGATGCCCTTCCTGGGCTGAGTGAGGCTTCAGGGAGGTGACATGGTGTCCAGGTGTACTGTCCAACTGTGGTGGTCACCGGGGTTCCCTCATGATAGGACATAGGGACCAGAGTGCTTCAGGATAAGTAGGTATCCTACGTGGATCTGATCTCAGATGTTTCCAAAACAACAACAACAAAAAAAAATTATATGTACATGATCATGTAGCTTGGAGAGAGACAGAGAGAGATCAAGAAACAGAAAGACAAAGAGACAGAGAGAGACCAAGAGACAAAGAGAGAGACAGACAGAGAGAAACCAAGAGACAGAAAGACAGAGAGAGAGAGACCAAGAGACAGAAAGACAGAGAGAGAGAGACCAAGAGACAGAGACAGAGAGAGACCAAAAGACAGAGAGACAGAGACAGAGAGAGACCAAGAGACAGAGACCAAGAGACAGACAGAGACAGAGAGATAGAGTGAGGAACGGACTGAGGCTTCAGCATCCAGCTCCCCTAACACATTTACTATGTTGGAGCCGTGTCCCCTGATCCATCGAGGGTTAAGCCTCAGCTTATGAATTTGGGGGGAGCATGGCTCGGCCTCTAACATTAGTTCGATTTTCTCATCACTGGGACAAAATACTTGACAGACACAGCCCGAGGGAGGAAGGCTGACTGGCTGTTTCGAGGCTCCGATCCACCAGGAGGAGGTCAGGGACTAACAGAGAAAAACCACTCAAATCATGAGAAGCCCAGGAGGAGACAAGGCCAGCACCCCAGCGGCTCCTTCTTTTCCTGTGCTGATGACCGGGACATCAGCACACAGGATGGTGTGGTCCACACTCAGGGACACACTCAGAGCCGTTTGGCAGGTCGTTCAAATCCTTCTGTGTTGACAATGGACACTAACAAAGGAGCTGAAAGCAAGATCCCAAAGAGACACTTTCCTGTGTGCTCTTGGCCACTGTTCTGTGCACCCCACAATGTGTGTGTGTGTGGGGGGGGCGGTTGTTGGCTAAGAGAGCACAGCACGGATGTCTGTGCTAAGCTTCACATTTGCAAGACAAAGCCCCTGAGGGGTCATTTGCACAACAGGAACCTACTTGGTGCTAATCAACTGTAAACTCTGGTGTGACTGAGATGGGGAAATCATACGTTTCCAGTTTTTGCCTTCCTAAGGAGCATTTAAAATACATTTCAAAATAGGTTACCTAAAAAGGCGGCCAGCAGGCGAGTAAGAAAGTAAAATCTGGCCACCAGGGAGCGCTCTGCACCAGTGCCTATTTCGTCCCATGGACGGGCCTACGGTTTCTAGAGGAGCCAAGGATCTGGGTCCTGTTGGTGGATAGACCTCTGTCTTTCCCTTGGCCAGCCTTCCTGTTCCATGGATGGACCAACTCTTTCAGGGGGACCAAACTTCAAGCACACCTGGGTCACATTAACTGGCTGGTTCTTTCTGCGAGCCATTTTCCTCTGTGATGGAGAAAGGAGCCCCTATCAACGGCATCACCTTGCCCGGCAGCCGGCAGACTTGGATCCAAAGGGAGAGGTGGTAAGAGCTCATCCAGCCTCCGTGATGGATTAGACAGACCAGGGTCCATGAAGAAGTTATGTACCTGTGCAAGGACGCACGGCCCAAGAGCCAGGTCCTGGGATGTGTAGTCTGCTGCAATGCCTGCTGGGCTTACAGAGCTCCTGGTTCACAGAATATGTTCGAAATGTCCCATTTCTACCAGCATTTCATGCCCAGCACTGGCTTGGTAACTTCTGGGGCCTGGGGCAGACAATTCCAGGAGTAACTGAGGCAGCCGAATATGGATCTGGACCCTTCTGGGGACCCAGGAGTGTCCCGCCTGCTTTATTCTTTCCCTCTGCTCTATCATCTTTGGGGAAGACCCAGGCTCAGGCCCGCTGGCTTCCCTGCCATTCCATATGGCCCCAGGATTCGAACTCAGGTCCGGCAGGCTTGGCAACAAGTGCCTTCATCCACTGAGCCATCTCGCCAGACCCAGGATAAATGTTTTTTAACCAAACTGGATGGCCCCCCGGGAGGGCTCAGACTACAGACCTGCCTCAGTATCACACTTTCAATTCCAGAAAAACAAATCAGATCCGAGGCGAGGCCAACCTCAGTTTCTGAGGTGAGGCTTGTTTTCTTGTCGTCTTTGAGAACTCTTGCGGGGGGGACTCCTGTGCACTCGGGGGAGACTATCGTTCACAGGTGGATGCTGGGCCAGATGTGGACTTCAGGGTGGGTACAGGATCTTGTCAGCCTGGTCTCCTTACCTCTTGACGGGAAAACACGGATCCCGGGCCACAGCTTAGACATGTGATCATCAACACAGAACCTCCTTGTCACCGGGGTAGGCCTCACAGGTCACCTTCCTGGGGTCCCGCTAATCCACCTTCACCACACCCAGCCCTACGGCCTCAGGAAGTCCCCTGACTTCCAAGGGCCCCAAAGACATAAAAACTGGCCACACTCTGCTTCCTGTTCCCCACTTAAAGTTTTCACAATCGCAGAAGGACAGAGCATGGCTGGTCCCAGCTCTGGACAGACAGAGAGGGGCTGAGAAGAGCCCAGAAGCCTGCACCCACCCTGTTCTGTGGGTCACGGGCAGGGGGAACAAACGCCATTCATTAGTCACTCAACAAACACCATGGCCGCACGTTGCCGTGGAAGATACAAAGGCATCTAGGGGGTCAAATCCCAGCTCTGCTCCTTCTTGTGGGAGCTTGGACAAATCAGGTGACCTCTCTGAGCTGCCGGAGATTCTGCTTCCCGCGTGTAAAATGAAGACATAGTCTTCCCTCCAGGGGCTAGATGTAACAGCCACTCCATAAACAGAATCCATCATGCAGCGAGCCCAGGCCACAGATGTGACTAGAGCAGGGGTCCTTAGGCACCTCTCGAGCAAGAACCGGTTTCTTGTAAGTGGTTAAGAAGCTGAGGGCGAGGTACAGGGCATCACAGAAAGAAGATGGATGAATCAGGGGTTGGGGATTTAGCTCAGTGGTAGAGCGCTTGCCTAGCAAGCTCAAGGCCCTGTGTTCCGTCCTCAGCTCTGAAAAAAAAAAAAGATGGATGAATCAAGGAAGGCTGCCTGGAGGTGGTGGTGTTTGCTTGACCCTTAAGCAACATAAAGAAAGAAAAAAACTAGATTGGGTTCCTCTTTTGTTTCGCTGCTAAATCCCCGTGTGACTTTTAGCCTATGGCTTCCTCCCCCAACGACCTCTGCTTCCCACCTGGTCACTAAGCAGTGGCTACAAATGATTTCAAATGGCTTTCTTCTCTGAAAAAATAACCCCATAAGTCCGCTCCTTGGTGCAGGTTGGGTTTTATGCCCCCCTCACCTACCCACCCCCCAGGAAGTTATTTGAAGACCCTGGACTACAATTTCAGTGCTTCCCAACCTTTTGTGGGAGGCTGTCTCTGCAGACCTGGAGGCTGCCCGCCCTCCCACAGGTCACCGACCTCCAGCTGCAAGAGCCCAGGATCTGGGAGCTGGCCCTGTGGGCCACGGGGGAGCCTGGGCAGGGGAGGAACTACTCTAGCTGACCCAGTTTGGTTCTGGGAAAGTGCCCAATGCAGCCTGCCCTTGACCTTGCCCCCTGGGGAGACAGAGGAGCAAGCGTGGGCCACTCTGGGCTAACTCCCAAACAGACCCATTGACCCTGCCTCAGCTGCCTAAGCCACAGTTCCCATTCCAAGACAGCCTGGGCAGCCAAGTCCTTATCTTCGCCAATCTAAACACCACAGGCTCCGAGGGCCTCCTTCTCTCAGCCCGTGTGTGTCCTCAGCTGCTGTGTGTCTAGCTTGCCAGAGGACAAAGGACCCATCGTAGCGTCCATTAACCCTTGACCCTGCTGTCCCAAGTGCTCACCCTGCATTTATGAAACACCTGTTGTTTTCAGGTGGCTGCAAGGGTCTTGGTTTGAGGCCCTCCTTCCCTCACTCCCTTCCTCTCAAATGTCTGCCTCCAGGCCTGGTCCCTTGCCCCCCTGAGACAGAGAGATGCCATCCCCCTGTCAAGGAAAGTGCCATGGTTCCACTAACTGGGTCCTGCAGCCAAACTAGAGAGGAGAGAAGGGCTGGTCGCTGTTCAGGCTCCAATGATGTGGGACTTGACTTTCTCTTTCTTTCTTTCTTTTTGGTTTTTCAAGACAGGATTTCTCTGTGTAGCCCTGGCTGTCCTGGAAATTGCTCTGTAGACCAGGCTGGCCTCAGACTCAGGGATCCACCTGCCTCTGCCTCCCAAACACTGTGATTAAAGGCATGCACCACCGCCTGGCTCTTTCTTTAGTTTTTAAAACTATGCTTATTTTTATTTTCTGTACATTGGTGTTTTGCATGTACATCTGTGTGAAGGAGTCAGGTCCCCTGGAACTGGAGTTACAGACAGGTGTGAGCTACCATGTTGGTGCTGGGAATTGAACCCAGGTCCTCTGGAAGAGCAGTCAGTGCTCTTAATTGATTTTTATCCTATGTAGGCCTCCTTCTGAGCCCTCCAGGCTCCGTGGTTCCATTTGGCTCTGAAATGGGCCGTCTGGGCCCTTTGCTTCTCCACCCCAGAAGGCCTTAGACTATCTGTAAAGCAGATTCATTCATTCAAGCATTTATTGAGCGCCTGTTATGTATACCAGGAGCCGGCCTAGCTGCTAAAATGCAAAGATGATAGAGAGATTGGGACCGGGGATCCCTGAACACACCCAGGTTCCAATCGAATCTCCCTGCCTGGATCCGATGCCTCACGGCGGCCCAGCCGGGGACTCAGTGACTCCCGTGTCACGGCCGGCTGGGCGGGTCGGTCTCCTCCCCTTCCTCCACCCGCCCCGCCCCGAGGCCGCCTCCACCCGCGGGATCCCGGCGACGCGTCGGACGCGTCCGCGAGCCAGGGCTGCTGCGTTCTTCTCTCTGTCTGTCGGTCTGTCCTCGGCGGGCGAGGTCCGAACTGGGGTGGAGGCAAGACGGTCCCCTCCTTCCCTCCCTCCCTCCCTCCTGGGAGCCGGCAGGGAAGGAGCCAGCGCGGGGAGATCACGGTGAGCGATGCGTGCTGGGACCCCACATCCCTGGCTCAGGCTGATCCCCCGGCAGATGCCACCGGGAAGGGACATAGCGACCTGCGGCTCTTTCGCCTCTGGGGACACGACCCCTGAGGAGAACTGGGTCGCGGCTGCAGCTGGCACCCTCCATCCATCTCTGACATCCCTCATCTTGAACTCGAATCCCTGCATCCCTCATCCTTCATTCCGCATCCCCACATCCTGCATCTCCACATCCTGCGTCCCCGCATCCTGCAACCCCGCATCCTGCATCCCCACATCCCGCATCCCCGCATCCCACACCGCAGCCCCCAGTAGCGCGTGGCCCGAGGCGGGGGACGCACTCCAGCCGAGCACAGGTCACTGCGGGTGACAGTCTAGGGTCCCGTGCCTACTCTTCTCCAGGCACCCCAGGGACCGCAGGGCGTGGACCCCCGAACCCCCCTGCCGCCCCCCCACCGGCACCCCATTGTTCTCCACCTCGGCTCCCGGGAGGGGGAGGGGGCTGCTCTCTTCTTAAAGGGCCCTCTCCCCTTCTTGTCGCCCCTGCAGGTCTCGAACACCAGTGGGGTGGGGCGTGCCTACGGCCCCCGCCCCCCCCCAGGGGTCCCCCAGACTCTGCTTCCAGAGCAGCGATCCCCGCGCTCCGCCCCCTTCCCTGGGAGATCTGTGACCACTCCGGCCGGCCAGGAGAGGGGACAGGGGTGCAGAGGTGCAGGGAGCCCCTACAGTGGAGCCGTCGGGAGGGGCGGAACCGAGTCACCCAGGAGTGAGACACGGGGTCTGAGACGCAGAGCTGAGCGCGCAGTGAGCAGCAGGCTGGGACCGGGGCCTCCCGGGTGACAAGGCCCTGCGTGGCGGACAGAAGCAACCACAGAGAAGCGGGGGAAAGGCCGGACCTAGAGGGGCAAGCGCCTCACTCCCGCACCTGCACCGAGGGGACCGAGGAACTAAGAGCACATCCCCCCCACCTAGGACAGACGTCGCCTTGAGCGCACCCCTGTGTGCAACAGCTGCGCTCTGCGGGAAGGGGTCCTCGCTGCGTCTGGATGGCCACCCATCCCCCTAACCCAGGCCTCTAGGCCTTGGAGAGGAGCCCAGCTGGAAAAGAGGCCACACTCCTCGCCGCCCGCCCTGGAGAGAGAGGACGACGCTTCCCCGGTGCTCCCAGGCCCAGGAGGAGCTGGGCCAGCAACAGTGGTGACCTGGCCCCGCAGGCGGCAGCGGCCATGTCACGGCCAGGCCAAGGTGTGATGGTACCGGTGAACGGGCTGGGCTTCCCGCCGCAGAACGTGGCCCGGGTGGTAGTGTGGGAGTGGCTCAATGAACACAGCCGCTGGCGACCTTACACAGCCACCGTGTGCCACCACATCGAGAATGTTCTTAAGGAGGACGCCCGGGGCTCCGTGGTCCTGGGCCAGGTGGACGCCCAGCTGGTGCCCTACATCATCGACCTACAATCCATGCATCAGTTCCGTCAAGACACAGGTGAGTAGACCTCTATGGGCCAGGCTAGCCTCTCACAGGATGTGGGGCGGGGAATGCAACAATCCCCCCTCCCAGCGTTCCTGAAAGGGAAGCCTGGGGTTCCAAAGGTCCTCCCTGGCCAATTAGGCTTCCTCCCTCTCCCTCCACTGGGAAAACCGACAGTGTGGCCTGGTCCAGGTTCACACTTGGGGTCCAGCCCTATCTCGTATTAGTTCGGGGGTGGGGGGTGGGGATGGAGGGATGTGGATAAACGAATCACCTCTCTGAATCTCAGTTTCTTCACCTGCAAAGTGGGTGGATCTCTGTCTCTCAGAGCTATGTGAAGATTTCTTTCAGCGAGTCCCCTCCCCCAGCACTGAGCCCTTCAGCACTCTAACACACCCATTTATCAAACTCATGGGTTGTTCGGTTTCTCTCCACCAATCACAGGCAGAAAGTCAAAAGTAAAAAATTTTAAAAAAAAATCCTGGTGGGCCATTTTACAGGCAAAGAAACTGAGTCTCCCAGAAGCTGAGTGAATCGCACTCAGAGCTGGGATCAAAATCCAGATAGCTGGGAGTCCAGAGCTGGCATGGTGCAGAGGGAGGGGTGGGATGTGATAATGGTCCAGGTGATACCTGGGGCCGTGGTGTCCATGGTGGGGGTGGGGGTCGTGAGGGAGGAGAGCGTGATGGTAGCTTGGTGACGAAGGTATGGATGCTGAGGCGTCGTCGATGTCGTGTGGGATTCCTTGATGGTCTGAAACTGATGGTACCTGCTGGGAGTGATGTTAGGAGTGGCCCGTGATGCAAGAGTGGGGGTTGGGGGTGAGGGGGTGTTGCTGGCCATCTTGGTGGCCCCATGGTGTGGGTGGTGGCTGCTGATGGTGGCCTTGGCGGCCGGTATCTGTAGTACTATAGTAACAGTGACGTTAAAGATGGCCTCACTCTCAGGCCCTCTCTCCTCTTCCGGGGGATTTGTCACCTCTGTGGAGAGTTTCTGCCACATCACTGGGCGGCCTCTGAGACACAGGCGCTGCTGCGCAGTGAGGCCCTGCCTTGTGGGAACCTTGGTGTGTTTGACCTCCAGGGGCAGTGATGGGGGCTAGGGAGGCCTCTGCACTTCCCGGGGTGACCGCTGCAGACAGCTACCTTGGGGACAATAGTCTTCCTGGTCCCTTGAGCTCCCTGCCCAGCCTGGAGACCACTGACCACCTGTGGCTATCTCAACTCACATTAGTTAAAAACAACAACAACAACAAAAAGACATCAGCATGTAGCTACACTTCAATCACTCAGGGGCAGGACTAGGCAGGGTACAGTGTGGCCTCAGTGTGGCCTCAGTGTGGCCTTCCAGGGCTACCAGTGACAGCTACAGAAGTCCAGACACCCAGGGAACACATCCCCAGCAGCTCAACAATGTGACATTTTAATGTATCTGTTTTCCATAGCTTTGGGCATCAGCCATGGCCATGCCTATCCTAAAGACTTTTACTGACCTCCTACTGTGTACTGAAGTACCGCTGTGTGGAGCAAGACCCTTCTTGGCAGGGACTGACCACTAGTAACCATCCCTGTGTGGTCGAGGAACAAGCAGGAGGCAGGAGCCTGTGAGACAGAGATGTGCCGGTACTTGGGAAGACCAGTCAGGAAGTGGTGTTCCCAGAAAAAAAATGGGGGATGGCCGGTGCAAAGGTCCTGGGGTGACAAGGAACTGCACATGTTCACCTCTATGGGGTTTGGGAGGCCAAGAAGCTGGTTCCGGACATGCAGATGTAGGCCTGGATGGTGAGGACTCTGGATTTGAGCCTGAGAATTGGAGATTACACCCTAGGCTCCTTCTCAGGAGGGAAGGAGGGTGGAGGTGGGGCCTGAGAGACAGGGTTTCCCCTCACCAGCACCTTGGCTAAGCTTTCTGTAGCTTGAGTGTTGGCTCTAGAGATTTTCCAGCACTTAACTTGGAGAGTGGGGGTCCTGAGAAGCAGAAGTAGCCCCACACACACCACCACCACCACCAAGGCCCTCAAATTAGTGTCTTTGCCTGCGGTCCTCCACTGGGGCCTTCTTCAAGTCTCATCAACCCCACTTAAGCTCCTAAGTCCCCTGGTTCAGGCCTGCTCCATCCCCTGTACACTCCACAGCAACCTTCTGGGGTCCAGTCTTCCACTCTCAACCTCTCTCTTCAAGTCACGACTGGCCTGTGAGCTGGAAACAGGACAAGGCTTCTGTGCACCTGCCAAGACCACCACCCCACCCAGGAAGGAGAAGGGTCTGGGAATGGGGGGGGGGCGTATCTAGGAGACCTGGGAAGCTTGTGGGTAGGACTGCCTCTCCACAGACAGACAGACAGGCCGGGCTGAGCTACACAGGAAAGGCCTCTGGCCCTCACTGCCCCAGTTCCAGGAAAGAACCAAGATGTATACAGGTCTCCCTTCTGCTCTGACCAGCTGGGGGACCAGACCAGAAGGCCTCGCCTCCTCAGGCCTCAGTTTCCACACTAGCAGATCAGAGAGAACGGAGCCTTGTCTCACAGACCAACTCCTGCCCTACCGTGAACCTGCACCTGCGCACACTGTGGGGGAGGGGGCTGGTAAATCCAAATGCCAGAGGTTGGGAATTTTGCTCAGTTGATAGAGCAGGCCTAGGCAATGTGGCGGTACACTCCGCCGGTCATCCCAGCACGCAGGCGTAGAAGCAGGCGGAGCGGAAGTTAAAGGTCATCCTCAGCCATAGTGAGCTCAGGACTAACCTGGGGTCAATGAGGCCTGTCTCAAAAAGCAAACAAAACAGCCCACCAAGGTAAAGCCGTAAAACCCGAAACTCGCGCGCATGCACCAAAACGCACAGGACTCCCATCTAGACTTGCTTGGTATCAAAGTTCCTGGAAGCTTTTGGAAGCTGATCTGTCCTCGGGTGGGGACATACGAGGCTGTTTTTGCCCTGATGCAGGAGCTGGTAGGCTTTTTAACCTCGTGGGGACCTATACCCTGCCCCTGGAGCATGAGTGCCGCCGCCGCCGCCGCCGCCGCCGCCACCACTGCCCTAGGACATATGCAAATGAGTGACTGCAGGCTAGGTTGACATAAACACTGTGGCCACCACTGACATTTGAATTTTGTGCCGTTTTCGTGGCTCATAAAGTATTATTTATCTTTTTTTTTTTTTAACGACTGTTTGAAAATGTAAAAACCACTCTTCTTAATCTCCCAGAAGGCAGAAGGTGGGTGTGTCGACCCACCCCCCCCCCCCCCCCCCACCCCACCTGCGGTTCACCCCACCCCCACCCCCTGCCAGAGGATCTTCTTCTAATCTTGCCTATGGGGTGTGACAGGGACTGACACCCCAGAACACCCAGTATGATGTAGGCACGCTTCAGGATGTGCCAGACAGAGCTCATGTTCAGCGCAAACACACACGCGGCCACAGCCTGCTCATCAGCCGCTGCCTGTCGCCCCGGCGGCACACAAATGTCCTGTCTGTCTGCTTGATCTGCGGCAGCCAGCGGAAGGGAAGGGAAGGGAAGGGAAGGGGGCCAGATGTCAGGCTTGGGGACAAGTGGAGAGGACAGACCTGTCACATGGGGGCTGCTGTTTATTCAGCTGCCCCAGATGTTTCCACTCTTACCCATGGGGGGAGGGGGAGGGAGGAGGAGGGAGGTTCCCTTTGAAACCCTCCAGGCTGTAGCCCCTCACACGGAGGCAGAGGCTACCTCCCCTGGCCATGGGATATTAGATCCCTAACAGCTACACCCCTTGGCTGCTTGCTAGTGTCTCCCTCCCACTCCCATGTGGGTGGCTTTGTTTTGCTTCACTTTTCTATGCTGGGATTTGAACCCAGGACCTCACACACACTGGGCAAGCGCTCTGCCACTGAGCGCTACATCATCAACAGCCCTCTTTAGCGTTCATTTTGAGACAGGCTCTCCCCAGCTGGTCTTGAACTTGTGGCCTTCCTTCTCAGTCTCTTGAGTAGATGGAGATGATGGGCTGGCCCGGCTGGGCTCCCAAAGCTTACCCCCTTGTGTCTGCCGCTTCTCCACCCAGATGAACCTAGGTAATGGCAAATAAACAGTCAGGCCTAGAGAGGTTTGGCCAAGTGGGCTCCCAGAGGCTGAGGAGCCACCAGGATGTGGGATTGAGAGGTGAGGAATGACTTGCCCCTGCCGCCCCCCCAACACACACACACAACTTCTCTGAGGCCTACAAGATTTAGACTCCAGATAGGTAGATCGAAGCCCAGAGAAGGTGAGTCACTTGCCCAGGATCACACAGCCCAGCAGCCCCAGGGCCTGCCCCCCCCACCCTCTCCACACAGTTAGATATAGGTGATCTGGTCCCCTGTGGATAGACACAGCTAAGACAGATGCCGTGTCAGAAGCTCCACGCACGCACGAGCAGCTCTGTCTCAAGTGTCTCAAGATGCTAGACTGGAGACAGGCACCACAGGGGCCCTACACCCTTTCCCTGGGCGGCCAGGACTCCCTCACCCTGCATCCTGCCATTAGGGGTAGGCCCCGCCTGTGCCACTTGGACTGGGGGGACCAGTGAGGTCACCCAGAGAGGAAGGGCAGCTGTTGCCACAGCAAACACCTCTCACGCTTAGAGTCCAGATGGGATGACAAAGCCCCAGAGAGGGTGAGTGACCTGCCCAAGGTCACACAGCATTTCACTCTCAACCCCAAACTGGGTTCCTACGTCAGGTCTCAGGGATGAAGGTGAGGGCTGGGTGTCCCTTCTCCCTGTCCCCTGAGAGCTCTGTTGGGCTCGTTGTCAGGGTTTGAACTAAAGCAAGGACATCAGAGCCTCTAGGGCCTGAGTCCCAGGCTCCCACATCTCTAGGGTCCTTTCCTAGGAGATCTAGGGCTGGGCTTGATGCCCGAGCAAGGACTAGAAGGAGGTTCCTATCAGGTCTGGCTAAGCCATCCACAGGGTGCCCCGTGTCTCTGGGTCCCTGTCACAGTCCACAGTACCTCCCTGTACTCCTGTTGGAGCCTACTGTTGGTCAGGCCCACGAGCCTCCTGATTGTCCAACTCCATCATTATTCTATTGGACGGACATTATTGCTGTCCAGGGCCTGAGCCTGGGCTGGGTCTTGAGGGGTCTCAGAAAGACAGACAAAATCAATCCATTTCAGGTCTTATCAATCTATCAAATCTGTGTCAGAGTCTAGGAGGGATAAAAGCCAGAACATCATGGAAATGACCTGTGACCCCAGTTCTGGCACTGAGGCCAACAGAAAGGTGTATAAAGCCCACCTGCTTGCTGTGTGGCAGAGGCAAGCCACTTACCCTCTCTGGGCCTCCATTTCCTGCCATGTAAAATGGGAATAATAATCCTTCCCCAGGGCGGTTTCATGGGAAACCTAGAGACACTCTGGTGTATCCTTCTGAGGGGCACTTAGGTAGGAGAATGATCTGGGTGCTTTCTGACCAAGCGGGCGAAGTGGGGTCGTGAGGGTATGCCGACCTGTGTGAGTGTCCAAGGATAAGCAGCCAGCCCTGGACTCAGGCCTGGGGACAGAGGGAGGCCATGACAAGCAGGGCACCGGAAAGGTGGTCCCTTGGGGCCTTTAAGACCTGGCAGACACGACTACCAGCTGCTGCCCTTTATCAGCCAGGCCCCGAGGGACCCAGAGCCAGGGTGCAGTACCAGCATCTTTCATCTCAGGCCCTGAGAGGCTGGCACAGGTGAGCCAGAGTGGGCAGGCTCCTTTGCAGTGGGTAGGGCTCCCCTGAGTGACAGAACACACTGCTGAAGCTGGGAGGTAGAAGCTCCTATCCAGGACACAGCCAGGGGCTGAGACACAGGTGGGGGCTGGGACAGAGCCTCCCCCCTTCCGCCCTCCCCTGCAACCCCAGGGCTGCTCTGTGATGCCTTGTATGGCTATATGAGTGTCCTGAGTGTGTAAGGAGGGGTCCCGGTTACAGTGTCCCCGGCCCCGCTCTCCTCCTCTCTTCTCTGGCAGCTGTGGGGTCTATCTTAGATGGGAGGGGGTACCAAAGCCACAATGAGGGTGCTGGTCTGATGGAAGAGATTGTGAAGCAGGTGATAAAGAAGATGAAGGAGGAAGCCAGTGAGGAGACAAGGACCTGATGGGGAAGGATGAGGAATTGGAGGGGAGGGTGGGGCTCTCAGAGAGATGAGAATGAGGAGGAGAAGAGTCATGGTGGGAAGCGGGAGTTTGGGGGCAGTAACATCCCAAATCTCTCTTCATTCAGGGACCCCAGGGGTCTCTGCACATGCCCCTCCACTCCTGTGTCCCTGCCTTCTGCCTAGCCACTGACAACAGTGTCACACCCAGTACTGGCCAGTCCTTAGGACAGCCTTGCTCCCAAGATACCCATTCACCTTGAGCCCACTCAGCCAAGAGTCTGGGGACCCCAACCCTAACACAGACTGCCTTGGGAGCCCATGGGTGAGGACAGGGCTCCCAGGTCTGGTCCAGGAGCTCCTAACTAAGCACAGTGAGAAGCTGTGACTTTGGCCAAGGCCAACACCCTCTCCAAGCCTCAGTTTACTCATCTGTGATATGGACCCAGCAGCAGCTGTGGCTAGACTGTTCCGTTTTCACTCATTCCACCGGGACTGTGGATGCTGCCCAGTTAGTGATGTTATCTGGCATGCACAAGGCCCTGGGTTCGAATCCCAGCCCTGCATGAACCAGACATGGTGGAATACAGCTGTCATCCCAACACCAGGGAGGCAGAAGGATCAGAAATTCAAGGTTATCCTCAGCTACGTAGAGAGCTTGAGGCTAGCCTGGGCTACATGAGACCCTGTCTCAAAAAAAAAAAAAAAAAAAGAATTTAATGAGTGTCTGTTGTGTGCAAGTGTTAGGAATGTCACGTCAACAGGGAAGATGCTGAAAGCCTGTCTCCGGTGTTTCAGCTCTGGTGGGGTGAGGAGGACAGTACAGGAAGCCAAGGTACCACAGAAGTTCAGAACATGTGGCTGTCGCTGACCTTGAGCCTACACAGATGCCAGACAGGGGCTCAGCCTCCTCCAGATCCTGCTTGGCTACGCCCTTGCTATGCTTCGATGGCAGAGCCTCTCTGGGCCCCTCCCACAGTCTCTCTGGAACTGGTCCAGGCTGCCACCTCTACCTGCCCGACAGCAGTGGCCCTCAGTGACTGGGTACATAAAGGAGCCTGGCAGGGAGCCCTGGAGCCTGGCACCCTGAGCTGCAGAACAAAGGACCCAGCCATCAGAGGTGGCTGCCAAGACAGCCTGCCCACACCTGCAACCCAATGGCCACCTCGTCCACGGTGACAGTGGCATGGCCCCTGTGAGTCTCTGACCCTCTCTCTTGGGCTCCAGTGGGGCCACCAAGTGTATCAGAGCTTAAGTCAAGTGGCCACATGGAGACAGAGAGACGGAGGAGTGTTCCTGTCAAGGTCTGAGTGGCCTGGCCCCATTCAAACTCTTAGCCTGAGTTCAAACTCTGTCTGACTATCAAGTTCCTCTCTCTGGGACTCAGTTTCCCCATCTGTGCAGAGGCTGCAAATTCAATTGTCTCACTGAATAATAACACTGCATGGTTTTCTATGCTGGAAAACCACGGGTCTAAGAGTATCTTGCTCACCAGTGCATGGCACATAGTAGGTCCTCAATAGATCCTTGAAGGTATTGAGCCCAGTATTACATCTGTAATCCCAGCACTCCGGAGGCTAAGGCAGAAGGATTATGAGTTCGATACCAGCCTAGGCTACCTAGTGAAACCCAATCCCAAGCAGGGGAAAACCAAATCAAATAGAAAAAAACAAAAACAAGAACAAAAAAATTTGAAGCCATGCGCAGGGTGGCCCTGACCCAGCTCTGGCTACCTGTTGCTAGGGAAACCAAACCTTGTAGCTACATCTCTGGATATTTGGGGTTCTGGAAAGCTAGGCTAACATGTGTCCTTTACCCCTGCCCCTCTTTTTGAGACAGGGTCTATGTAGCTCTGGCTGGCCTGGAACTCACTTTGTAGACCAGGCTGGCCTCAGATCACAGAGATCCACCTGCCTCTACTTCCTGATTAAGGGCATGCACCACTATGCCTGCCTACACTGCCAGTTTTTAAATGTTGCTCACGATTTTTTTTTCTCTCGTCATAAGCAGTGGGTGAGCAGAGGAAGCCCACATTCTCTCCAGGGAGAGCCTCCAGCCTGGCCGTGGGAATGGCCCACTTAGCATCATCCATGTCCACTCATTGAGTCATTCATTCATGCAATGCATCATTCATTCACTCATATTCAGCCGTCATTTCCACAGTGTTGACCTTGTGCTGAGATTCACAACAGGCTGAGAAAACCAGCCCGACCTTCTGAGTAAGGGGCATGGCCAGTCGGAAGGGGACAGAGACCACCCTGCCACCTAGTGACCCAGCTTCTGGTG
Organism: Onychomys torridus; assembly: GCF_903995425.1. Taxonomy (NCBI): domain Eukaryota; kingdom Metazoa; phylum Chordata; class Mammalia; order Rodentia; family Cricetidae; genus Onychomys; species Onychomys torridus. The sequence continues at coordinate 32,162,862 of NC_050464.1, forward strand.
TTAGAGAACACAGGGTGTTGAGGGAACCTGTGGGAGATTCCTTGATTCTCCTTTGAGGTGGTGGAGACAATTCCAGGACATAGTTGAGCCAAGAAAGTTCAACTCAGCAGGGGAAAACTGGGAAGACTGAAGAACGATCTAGGTTTGCCAGGTGGCGGGCCCCAAGTACACCGTTATTAAGTATTGTGTCCGTTTCACAGCCTGGAGGGAGCAGCTTGGGGGATCCAGGGGAGGAGGATTCAGGGCCCCTTGGGGCTGTCTTCTCCCCCTCCCCTTCCCATTGGCTGCTGCTGAGCCAGGGCACCTGATCCCTGGGGCGTGGGAATTGGGGCTCAGGGAGGCCCCAGAGCCATGAGGTGCACAAGGACCACACACACACACACACACACACACACACACACACACACACACACACACACGCACGCATGCACGCGCACACACACACTGCAGCAGCCTTGGGCCATCAGTGGCCAAGCAGAGTGGAGGAAATGTGGAGCCTGAGTCCTCCCCACCCCACCACAAGCAGCCCCACCAGAGAGCTCGAGCAGCCCCGTGCCCAAACCACTAATGAGCCAGCGCCAAGCCTGAAAGCCCCCTGGGAGCAATCGGAGGGAAACAGAATCTGCCGGTGCATTGATCGCGGCTGGAGCGGGAGGCCCTTGACCCAGCGCCAGCTGTTTCTACCCAAGTCAGCTAGTGCCAGGGCTGGACTTCTTTCTGAGGAGCCTCGGTTTCCCCATTTTTCAAATGGACACCCCCCCGGGGGCGATGGTATCAGAAGACAGCTGTTGTTGCTTCAGGAGATCCCACCAACCCTGCAGCCTGCCTGAGTTGCAAAGCTGCGATACTTCAGCCTGGGGTTTCCCTTCAGCCTCAGCCATGTATTTTACTTGCCATGTAGCCTGTGTGCCTCAGTTTCCCCCGTGGTGGCGGGGACTTGTGAATGTACACAGTTGAAGGAGCAGTCATAGAAGGCAGGTGGCCCCAGGCTGGAGTCAACCAGACCAAGGAACTGCATATGGTCCCGTGTGTGTCCCAGAACTGCCCGGCACCTGTGCATCCTCAGCTGTACCCAGGGCAGCCAGCTCCATTCCACAGCATGGTCGAGGATGGGGCGGGAGACAAGTGAGCTCTGGACAGAAAATAAGCTTACTGCCAGTGCCACTGGTTTTGGAGATGGTTGAAGATCCCACCACATCCCTCCTTGAGCCTGGCATCAAACTTGTTCAACCCACTCATTGCTCACTCCCAGGCAGAGGCCCCCACTTGATAGATGTCCATGGCTGCCTCCCACAGGCCCTCCTTCCCAGCAGGTCTGGGTGTCCCTAACTAAGGTCATTTCCCTCCAGGAAGCCACCCCCAAAGAGAGGGGCCCCTACTGGGGACTGTTTAGTGCCAAAGGGGCAAGCAAGGGTTACCTCTATTCACAAAGCCACTCTGTTTGAAGAGCTTGAGCTTGGGGCAGTGACACACATCCCCCCAATATTGTATGTGTGTGTAGGGGGAGGTGCTATCCAGGTAAGAAAGCAAACTGAGGTAGTGAGATGCCCGTGAGTGGAGGAATTCTAGGTTAGGCTACCATTTGGTTAGGCTGAAAGCCTTAGGAAGCAAGCCATGCTCTGTCGTGCCCTTTCTCTGTGCTGCTTTGCCCAAAACTCTCACCCTTCCTTATCCCCCCTCTCTAGACCTATTTCCTCAAAGGTAAAAGGGGACAGGTCTGTGTGGCCTGAGAGGAAAGAGGCTGAGGGAGAGGACAGCAGTGGGCTACCTACAGAAGCACCTAGTAGGTGCTCAGCAAAGGGCGTACAGTAGGGCATATAAACTGAAGCTCTATGGTGGTGCCGTGGCTCCCTTCTCTCACTGAGTCTCAGCCTTAGCCTCCAGCCCTCCTTGACTCTGCTGGGCAGCCCTAGAGGCTACTAGCCTCTCTCTGGCCCAGTATACAGTACCCGCCCCTCGAGTGCCCACAAGGATCTTGCTGCTTCTGACAGTCTCAGTGAATGCTCGCTCTCTCTCTCTCTCTCTCTCTCTCTCTCTCTCTCTCTCTCTCTCCATCTCTCTCTGCCCACCTTCTGTGTGTGTGTGTGTGTGTGTGTGTGTGTGTGTGTGTGTGTGTCTATGTGTGTCCCCATGGCTCTCTTTGCCTGCCTGTCTATCTGTGTCTCTGTCTCTGTGTCCCCCTGCCCCCTTCCTCCTCTGTGTATGTCCCCGTTTCTCTCTGTCTGCCTGTCTCTCTGTCTCTCTCTCCCTGTCACCTGTGCCCCAGGACCTTGGGCTTGCTAGGCAAGCGCTCTACCACTGAGGAAGGAGCACCCACAAAAGCTGACAGACAACAGCAAGCTCATGACAATCCTCTGCACAAGGGCTGACTGCCCTGGGATCCCGCCCCGGGTGGCCAGCCCGGCGGGGCTGGAGAAGCCTGAGCCGTGGCCCATCGCCCAGGCTCATGCACTGGGCGTTCAGTCTTGGGCTCACTGTTCTGCCCACAAATCTAGGCCAAGGCCACCATGGAAGAGGCCGGCACAGCTAAGAAATCTCAAGACCCAAGTCCAAGCAGACACCGGGAGCCAGCTGCCTCCCCTCCCCACGCGCCTCCCCCCTCCCCCCCGGTTCATGGCCACCCTGGGCTGGAGGGGTGGGTGGCCTGGCAGCAGCGGGCGCAGCAGTGCAGGGTCTGGTAGGGCGGGCACAGCCGCCCTAATTACTCCAGCTCTCCAGGCTCCGATCCGTTCTCAAAAGGACTCCAGGGACACTGCCTTTAATAACTACCACTAAACAGGCAAGAAAATCCATGCCTGGTAAACAGAGCCCCGGGGAGCAGATGCGGGCTGGACAGCTCCCAGAATCCTTTGCGGCAGAGTAGCCAAGGCAATCTCCAACGCGCTCTCTCCCCAAGGCCCTAGGTCCACCTCCCCTCCTCCCTGCCAGGCCTGGCCCCTCCCCTCCCACTGGGCTCCTGTCTCGGTTTCAGCCGCACATGTCTTTCTTCCAGGCAGGTTTTGGGAACACTGTGGTGCAGATCTGGCCTTCGTCACCCCAGAAGTTATCCGCTAGTTCAGGAGACAAAAGCAGAAATGATTCAAGGACAGGACAACAGCCACTCGCGCCAGCTTCAGCAGGGGCCGGGCGCGCAAGGGGCTCTGTGGGATGGTTAGGAGTTCAGCAGGCGGGGGGGGGGGGGGGGGGACGGGACGCTGAAAGTGGGTCAAGTGTGTGATGGTGGCAGCCGTCACAGCCAACACTCCACAATCGCTTCCGTATTCTAAGTCCTATGCTAAGCACCTGTCAAGCCTTCTTTTACTTTGAACCCAGAAGTTCTCGGGGTGGGTATTACTACCCTCCATTTTACATATAAGAACGCGGAGGCTGTATGAGGAGCCAGGGTTCCTCTCCAGTCCACTGGCCGCTTCTGTCCCCCACTTTTCTCACACATTCTGTCCCCGGACCCCTTTTGGCTCAGGAGCTGGGCGACAGATGGGGTTCAAGGAGGGCGATTCCCTTTTTCCTCCTGTCCCATCCAAAGAACACAGCCCGCCATTTCATTGAGAGGTGACCACAGCATGTAAGGTTCATCTTTCTCACAGCTCCTGGTTCTGCAGATGGGACCAGTGAGACACAGAGATGAGTCTGGCATGCAGACGCAAGGGGGCAGGCTGGAAGGCTTGCTCCCAGCACTGAGAGAACCACAGAAAATCAATATGAAGTCCATTAAAACAAGCAAGCACCGGGCCCCAGGGAGTCTTCCAGTGGTTGGCTGGGACATTATTGCTGCCCAGGGACCTTATTTCTTGGCACCCTCTATCCTGCACCTCTCCTGTCCACAGATACAGCTCTGTGCCTCAGTTTCCCCTGTGCTGTTGTCCCCCCAGCAGCCTTGGACATTCTAAAAGGCAAGGCAGAGGACGAGGCTTTGGAGACCTGAGTGGTAGTATGGCTAGGGACTGTCAGACAGGGTCTGTGGTCAGAAGGGGAACCTCCCAGCAGGGTGCCACACTGGGTGCCCCCCCATCTGGCTATAGAAATATCTCACAGTTGTGAGGACCCCCTGAGTGAGTCACCGTGCCCAGAGTGGGGCTGGGGGAGCTGGAGGGTTAAGCAGAGGGGCCCCTGTGAGCCTGAGCTGATGGGTGGGCCATGGGGAGGAGCCAGAGGAAAGAGCCTGTTATGGCCAGAATGAGCAGGGACCGGGAAGCAGGTATGTGTGGGTGGTGCTTCTGAACCAGTGACATCCAAACAAATGTTAAAGAAGTCTGTGGATGGCCAAGTCATAATCCAGGCAGAGGAAACAGCCAGTGCAAAGACCCTGAGGCCTCACAGGGCTTGAGGTGGCTAGGGAGCAGGGCTGGGGGGGGGGGAGACCAGGTGAGGAGGACATGATCAGAGAGAACATCAGAGCTGGGTCATCATGAGGATTTCAGTTTTTACAGGTCATAGGGAGCCATAGAGGACTCTGAGCTCTCTGAGAATGGATGTGGTGTGGGCTGGACAGGATGCCCTGGCTGCCCATTGGGGACAAAGACATGCGTCTACTGCTGAGGGGGTGGGGGGGGAGCCAAGCACAGGAGGCAGGCACCGTGTGGCTGAGAGCAGCAAGGAATCAGGCAACAGAGCTGTCAAAGAGCCTGCTGGATGCCTGTGGGGGAGGGGAGCTCTCAGGAGAGAGGGCGGAGCTAATGGCATCAAAGCGCGGCAGCTCTGCCCACCTGGACCATTCTCCCCCCCCCCCCCCCCCCCCCCACCCCATGAGAAACCAAGGCTGACAGAGGAAGTCGTCTGAACGTGGTTACAGAACGGGAGAGTCTCGCCATGGGAACTTGAGATGAGCGCTGTCTGTGCCACATCCCCGGGGCCTCATGCAGACTCCGCGATCAAGTCCTCCTGGCAGGTGCGGGGCACGGTGGACCAGGGAGCTCCCTGCCATTGTCAAGACGAGGCCAGCAAGTTCATTCTTTGCCTCATTGCCTTGGCAAAATACCTGACCAGAACAAGGCTTACTTTGACTCCTAGTGCGGGCCTACTACATTCTGTCTTGGCGGGAAGGCGAGGTTGCAGGAGCCTGGGGCGGCTGGTCACGTGGTATCCACAGCCAGGAAGCAGAGAGGAAAGCCAGTGGCTCAGCTTCCCGGTCTCCTTTTTATGCAATCCAGGACCCCAGCCCACGGGGATAGTATCGCCCACGTCCAAGATGGGTCTTCCCACCTCCAGCAACCCAGTCCAGAAACTCCCTCCCTGACACGCTCAGAGGTTTGGCTCCTAGGTCATGGATGCTAGGCCCTGTCAAAGAGTCGAAGATCTGTATTCATTGTCATCAGGGCCCGGAGAGGCGTGGGGGGGGGGGGGGACGACTTCCCACAGCTTTGCAACAAGTGGCAGCCTTGCATGCCCAGGAGAGTAAAGTCTGTGCTGTGGCACCTGGGCCAGGCAGCCCAGAGTCAGCCAGCTAAGACCCTGAGAAGCGCAGCGGCCTTCGCTGTCAATCGCTGGTAACCTCAGCTTCCTCAAGAGCGTGGCTCTCAGCCAGTGCAGAGCAAAGGAGCCGGGAGACACAACAGGCCAGGATACCACAGACAGAGCTGACGTGTGGGGGTCAGCGCGGGTGCACACTTTGCTCTCACAGAGGGTACTCAGCATCGGTTTACCGAGGGCTGGAACACAGAGAGGGGAGGGGAAGGGGAAGGAAAAGCCAGGGGTGAAGGAGAAGGGGTACATACGGGTGTGAATGAATACAAGAAGGCGTGCCTGAATGAATGAAGTGAAGGATGAATGAAATGTGGCCCGATGGACGGACCCATGGGAGAAGGGTGGGATCCAACGGGCCCTGTGTGAATGCAGAAACCCACAAATGCCCGGGTTGGGAGCACCCTAGGAGTCTGGCAGGGAGCTTTGGGGGGTGGGTTGTAGATGGGCCTTGCTCTGTGTGTGGCCACTACCCACCTTTGCTATTCCTGTGATAACCAGGACCTTCAGGGCCCGCCTTGCCCCTTGCAGAGGGTGGACTGGTTCTCCAGGGCCCACTCCTTGCTTTTTTTCTCCTTGACTCTCTATGACCCACCCCTTTCTGTATGTCCCTGTAACCCCACATGTTGACTGGGCCGGCCTCTGCCTGCTTCTTTCCCAGCCCCCACACCCTTTAAAATCTCATTGCTTTTATTAGTTGATTGGAGGACAGCTCACAGCCTGAAGGAGCCGAGTCTCTCCTTCCACCACGTGATTGGATTGGAATCCTGGGATTGAAATCTTATGGTCAGGCAGCAAGCACCTTGACCTGCTGAACCATCTCATTGGCCCAGTCGCCATGTGTCCTGGATCTCGCTCTGTTATCCAGGCTGGCCTCGAACTCACAAAGATCCGCCTGCCTCTGCCTCCCGAGTGCTGGGATTAAAGGCGTGTGCCACCACCGCCGGGCCAGATCCCCTTCCTGGCCCTGAAGGTCCCCTTGGGGGCCTGTGCTGACTGACACCCCTCTCCCTTCTGAGCGCAGGCACCATGCGGCCAGTGCGACGCAACTTCTACGACCCGTCGTCAGCGCCGGGCAAGGGCATCGTGTGGGAATGGGAGAGCGACGGCGGCGCGTGGACGGCCTACGACATGGACATCTGCATCACCATCCAGAACGCGTACGAGAAGCAGCACCCGTGGCTCGACCTCTCGTCGCTCGGTTTCTGCTACCTCATCTACTTCAACAGCATGTCCCAGATGAACCGCCAGACCCGCCGCCGCCGCCGCCTGCGCCGCCGCCTGGACCTGGCCTACCCGCTCACGGTCGGTTCCATCCCCAAGTCGCAGTCCTGGCCCGTGGGAGCCAACTCGGGTCAGCCCTGCTCGTGTCAGCAGTGCCTGCTGGTCAACAGCACGCGCGCCGCCTCCAACGCTATCCTGGCCTCGCAGCGCCGCAAGGCGCCCATTGCGCCAGCCGCGCCTCCAGCGCCCCCGCCGCCCCCGCCGCCGCTGCCGCCAGGAGGGCCCCCGGGTACACTAGCTGTGCGCCCCAGCGCCACCTTCGCCGCCGGGGCTACGCTCTGGGCCGCACCTGCCGCCGGCCCCACAGAGCCCGCGCCACCTCCAGGAGTTCCCCCGCGGAGTCCTAGCGCCCCCAACGGAGCGCCCACCCCGGGCCAGAATAACCTCAGCCGGCCAGGACCCCAGCGAGCCACCAGCGTCAGCGCCCGCGCCTCTATCCCGCCTGGGTAAGACGCAACCCCCCCGCGCCACCTCCAGAAGGGCACCCAGGGCCACCCCCAGCAAGGAGCTACCCAGGGGCCACTGCCTACCAGGGCCGAGGCTAGGGTGAAAAAGGTAAGGTGTGGGCCACCCCACACGGACTCGCTTTGTGGTGGAGCACGTTAGCAAGCTAGACGGCAGGATGAGGCAGGGACCACCATCATCCATCCCATTTGCAGCTGGAAGGTGTCCCAACTAAGCTGGTTGGCAAACAAGACCTTGGGGAGTCCATAACTACCATTGTCTCATTGTCTGGCTCTTTACACACACACACACACACACACACACACACACACACACACACACACACTCCTGGGCCATTTGCTGTGACAGATCCATCAGCCAGTGAGCTTTGGATTCAGTGTGTGAACGGGGCAGCTGGAGAACACCACTCTTCCAGAGGACCCGAGTTCAGTTCCCAGCACCCACATGGCGCTCACAACCATCTGTAACTCTGGTTCCAGGAGATCCAATGCCCTCTTCTGGCCTTTGCAAGCACCAGCATGCATGTGTACACACAGAGACGACAGACAGACAGACAGACAGACACACACACACACACACACATACACTCTGCGTTTTGAGGTCTCTTTAACATATATTTTAAAGTTGCATTTATATATTGGGTGTGTGTGTGTGTGTGTGTGTGTGTGTGTGTGTGTGTGTGCCATAGGGGTGTGTATGTAGATCAGTTCTCTCCCACTGTGCTGACCCCTGGCATGGCACACTCAGGTCATCAGGCTTGGCGGCAGACATCTTTACCCTCTGAGCTGTGTCGCAGACCCCATTTCTGCACACACTTCATGGGTCAGTGAGGACAGGAGCCACTCCGCTGGGACATCCTATGTAAACCACTCAGTTTTTCCTGCCTAGTGTCCATTCTCCACCAGTGTGCCATGGGTGTGAGCTCACCAAGCTAAGCTGGTCGAGGAAGACCGAGTTCTCACGATGCACACACAGGAGACAGACACACAGAGATCAAGGGTGTCAGTGGGCATGATCCTAGGAGGAGAGAGGAGGTCTGGGGAAGTGGAAGAACAGGGTGCTGTGTGGTCCGAAGGGAGTGAATGGTCCGGACAGGCCACCATGAGGAGGAGCGCATAGGAAGAGATTGCTTCTAGGGAGTTCAGAGGATGCAGTGTGTCCAGGGAGGAGTTGGGGGTGTTCTGTACCTAGCAGGAGGAAGGGCATCCCAGGCTGGGCATTGCAGATACATAGGAGTGGAGGCTGAACAAATCTAGAAATTTCTAGAAACCACACAGGGGTAAAGCCTCCTTTGTAGAATGAGGAGGGGGGTTGTCTAAATGGGAGTTTAGAGATAAACTGGAGAGCCTCAAGAGAGTTTGGGGGGTACAGCCAGGAACCATAGAGTATGCTTGAGCTAGAAAGGACTATGGAAAGAAGAAAGTGGTCTGCTGGGGGTGTTAACCATTAGACACACACCCCTCTATCCTGAGGTCTCAGCTCTGCAAGGAGCCCCAAGAAATAGACTCCTGGCTCATCATGAGGTATAGGTGGATCCCAGAGGGGAGGGAGCAGCTCCCAACCCCTGGTTCTGTCGTGTTGTGAACTGGACTAGGAAAGAGCCACGGGTGTCTCTGTGGACCAGGCAGCCCCCACTTACCCACCCCAGCCCGCTCCCCAAGCCTCCTCACAGCCTTTACTTCTGAGTCTTTTCCTTCACCCACCGCCCCAAGGGCTTGAGCTGCTGAATTCGAATTCTGAACTTCTGAGTTCTAGAAACCCAAGATGGAGGACGGGGTGGAGCTGGCTGTCCTCTAGGTCCCTCAGATTTGGGGTGTCCTGTCTCCTGGGGTCCTCATGTCGCCTTTTCTCTGGGTGGCCCTGAGTCCAGACTGCCTCCTCTCGGGAGGACAGGGTTAGGCCCTCGCTGGCCTCGGTGTCTCGTCAAGTGGCTGCGTCCATCCTCATCCATCTGGGACTCCAGGATCCAACCAGGGGCGCTCCACAGCCCTCCGTGCCCTGCCTCCATCAATTCCTTTTCCTCTCAGCCCTCCCTTCTCCTTCTTTGCCACCTTCCAGCTGGGTGACGTTCAGGATAGTTTCACCTCTTCAGCCTCAGTTTCCCTACCGGACACAGGAAGTCCCACCTCACACCTGTCCAGGGCTGTATGAAATCTTTACACTTATCGGATGTGATCAGAGTGCAGGGAGGCCAAGGACTCCTCGGTCTATGATGTGATATGATGCTCATGTCATTGCTGGAGGGGGACCAGGGGAGAGGCCCAGAGAAGGGGATCGACCTGCCCAGAGTCACACAGCCAGTGGGGACAGGCCAAGGTTTTTTCCACTCTCCCTGTGCTGGGGCCAGGAGCCAGCTGGCAGGGTGGGCCTGGGGGACATACAGGGTGGGAAGATCCGCCCTGTCTCATGGGAGGTCAGCGTCCATTGCTGTGGAACACAGCTGCAGGGCGGAAGAACCGAGTCAGGCTTTCCGCCCCACATGGGGACAGCTGCAGGCTTGTTTCTCTTTACAGAGCACACCCGGTGTCCCCAGTCCTATCTCACAGCTCCGCCAGCATCGCCCGTCTCCATCACAGAAACCCACAACTGCTCTTCTTGCAACCACTTCTCAGAGGGCAAAACTGAGGCTCCAAAAGACCATGACACTCGCTTGGGTCATACACTTTGAACCTAAGTCGGCCGGGGTATATGGGGTCCTGTTTCCCCCACCTGCCCATGTTGCTCCAAGCTGTGGCCCCAGACAGTAAAAGAGCCCCCAGAGAGAGGATGAAGCAACAGAGGCCGAGTTGCGGCCCAGCTTCAACTTTCTCTCTTGCTGTGTGACCTAGCCAAACCCATCGCCCTCTCTGCTCGTTGGTCTTTGCAACTTGTGAAAACAGGACTGAGAACACTGGCCGTTGTCTGGCACGTGGCTCTGCCTGTGTTTCCCCAGGCTACACCCTGCTCCCCCATCCCTGTTAGGCTGTGCAACACTGCCAACTGAACAGGTGCCAGGCACCAGGCAGGCGCTGTTTGAACACCTGGGTCTTAGCAGGCCTTTTCCTGCATGCAGGCCCTCAGTGATTCCCTGTGGCCCGTGACTGGCTTATTTCCCCTGCTCCTTTCTTCTCTGCTCTTGTAAACACTCTCCCTGCCATGACAGTGTTAACAGGACATCTTCCCTCAGCTCCCAGCATGACTTACTTCTGTCTGTCAATCAGCTCCCCATTTGTTAAAGAACCATTGTGTAGCCAGCACCGAGGGGGACCCTGGGACACAGCAGCCAGAGAAGCAGCCAGACCCTGACATCCAGGAGCTCACAGCCTCATCAAGACAAACAAAACGCAAAAGAAATGCATCCTAGAACATGCTAGAAGGTGGTTTTAGTGCTACAGAGGAAACACAGCAAGAGAGGGATGGCAGGGATGACGTCTTATTTTATGGCCTTATTTTTTTTGTTTTTGGTTTTGGTTTTGGTTTTGGTTTTGGTTTTCGAGACAGGGTTTCTCTGTATAGCTTTGGAGCCTGTCCTGGACTAGCTCTGTAGACCAGGCTGGCCTCGAACTCACAGAGATCCGCCTGCCTCTGCCTCCTGAGTACTGGGATTACAGGTGTGCGCCACCACCGCCCAGCTTATGGCCTTATTTTTAAGAAGGGTATAACTTTTCTTGAAAAAGTAAAGTTGCATTTGGCCAAGGAGACAGTGGGAATGAAGAAGCCAGCCAGAGCCAGGCATGGCGGCGCACACTAATCTGAGCACTCCAGAAGCTGAGGCAGAAGGATTGCTGGGAGTTTGAGGCCATCTTGGGTTACATAGCAAGCCCCTATCACAAAAAAAAAAAAAAAAAAAAAAAAAAAAGAGGGACTGTACCAGGCTTTTTCTTTCAGGCCACCAACCAGCTCCCAAATCATGACATGGAGACTTATTATTAGTTTCTAAAGCTCAGCCCAGCTTAGGCTCCTTTCTGGCTAGCTCTTATAACTTAACTTAGCCTGTTTCTCTTTACCTTTTGCCTCGGGGCTTTTTACTTTTCTTTCTGTCTGTCTTGCTTGTCTGTCTGGCAGCTGCCTGGCTTCTTGCCCCAGGCTTGCCCCTCTCTTTCTCCCTTGTTCTGTCTTCTCTCTCTCCTCTCTCTCTCTCTCTCTCTAGATTCCTCCTCCTATTTACTCTCTCTGCCCGCCAGCTCCCCCATCCCTCTCCTGCACAGCTATTGGCCTTTCAGCTTTTTTACTAGACCAATCAGGTGCCTTAGGCAGGCAAGGTGAAACAAATGTAACACACTGTGGTGATACAGTATGTTCCCTAATAAATTTGCCTGACGATCAGAGTAACAAAGGAACAAGCCACCTCTTACCTCTAGGACTCCTCAGTCTGAAAAGCCTTCCTCAGCTGAAAGACTTTAGTTCCTGTCTCCTCGTGCCTTACATACCTTTCTCCACCCAGCCATATCATTTCCTGTCTCAACCTTCCAAGTGCTGGGATTAAAGGCATGTGACTCCCAAGTGCTGGGATTAAAGGTGTGTGCCACCACTGCCTGGCTGTTTCTCTCCTAGACTGAGTCAATCTCATGTAGTCCAGGGTGGCTTTGAACTCACAGAGATCCAGACGGATCTTTGCCTCCCGAGTGCTAGGATTAAAGGCATGTGCCACCACTGCCTGGCTTCTGTGTTTAATCTAGTGGCTGGCTCTGTTCTCTGATCTTCAGGCAAACTTATTAGGGTACACAATATATTACCACAACACACCTTTATACATTTAAAGTAATATTCCACAACAGGGGACCCACAGATGGCTCAGCAGGTAAAGGTACTTGCTGCCAAGCCTGATGACCTGAGTTCAATCCTTGGGAGATGAAGAGAAGAACCGTCCCCCAGAAGTTGTCCTCTGACCTCCACATGCACATCACAGCACATGCGCACTTATGTAAAATAATAAATGGGGTTGGGGAGAGAAAGAAGTGTGGTGGCACACACTTATCACCCCAGCATTTTGAAGGGGCTGAGGTGTACAGATCATGATAGGCCAGCCTGGCCCGATACTGGGACGTGGGGTGGTGGTGGTGGGGGATGGGGGGGGGGGGGGTGGCAGCGTGCCTGGGAGGGATGAAGGGAGGGGCAAGTCTTCCAGGCAGTAGGAACAGACTGTGCAAAGGAGGCAGGAACTGAGCTGATGTGGTAGACCCAAGTAGCTAGAGAGGGTGGAGTGCGTACAGGCTGTGGGACCTGGTTTGCTGTAACCGGCTTAATCCAGTGCTAAGATTCTCCAGCTGTGGAGAGATGTTCTTGATTGTATATGGAGGGGAGATGATTTGAATTTTATACGTGTGTGTGTGTGCGTGTGTGTGCGCGCACAAGAGAGAGAGAGAGAGAGAGAGAGAGAGAGAGAATGATTTAAGACAAGGTCTCATGTAGCCCAGGCTGGCCTTGAACTCTCTACATAGCTGAGGATAACCTTGAACTGCTGGTCCTCCAGTCTCCCCTGCCCTCTCTAATGCTGGATTTACAGGTGTGTGCCACCGTGCCAGGTTTATGTAGTGCTGGGGGGTCAAAACCAGGGCACTATGAATGCTAGGCAAGCACTCTACCCACTCTACCCTCAATGCTTGTTTATTTTTATTTCTTGTGATTTTTATGTCTGATGCAAGGCACCACATTTTCTCTCCAGGTCTTTTTGTTTAACTGGCTCTAAAAGGTTTATGTCCCAAAGTCTTGCAGAAGCCTGAACTTGGGAAAGGAGGGGCCTTGGCTTCCCACCCATCCCCCTTTCCTGGCCAGGGTAGTTGTGATGAGACAGGGTCACAGCCTCACCACAAGGTCAAACCCAAAGCCTCCCCAACCAGCCCCCACCTGAAGCACTTCCTGCCCTCTCCCTGGGAAGCCAAGCCACACACTTCTGTCTGCACTGTGTGCTCCCCAGGGGCGTGGGAACAGCAACCAGCCCGCCCTCCCCTACCTGGGCTCCACCCAGAGCTCCGGGGAGGGCAGACCTTGAGAGTGATCACATAGACACACAAAATAAATCAATCTTTGAAAGCAGGACTGAGCCATGGGGTCCCGGAGAGAAATCTGAATCCTAAATGCCAGCCAGAGCTCCAAGTTGTGGGGTGCACCCTGGGAGGTAGATGGGGAAACTGAGGCCTGCAGACGGTCAGGGCTGGCCATGGGGGAAAAACAACATGAACACAGGGCCCCAGATCACTGATGGTAGACCCCTGAACTCAGGCTCCATCTCCCAGGCCTTGCCTTGTCTCCACAGATGGGGTGTTCAGGGGGTGGCCTCAGGTGACCTTGAGGGCAGGGACCTGGCTACAAGGTGAAGTGGGACTAAAAGGCCGAAGGTGACAAGAGCATCTAGAGACGGGGAGGGGGGGGACTTTCTTCTCCCCAGATGGCATGATTTCACTTCTGCCCTCTCCTCTCCACTTGAACGGAGACCAGAGCCTTTGAGGGCTCCCCCGGGGGCTGCTGGGTACATGTTAGGCTTCCTCAGAAGGTCTGAGGCTCATGGGGACAAGGAACCACCATCAGAGAGCCTGGCAAGCCTGGGCCTTCTGGGGCAAAGCAAAGATGGAGAGATAAAGACTCAGGAGATCTATAGGGGGCATTGGCGGGGCTCTTGCTCCCGAAGGTGGTTACTCACTCTGATGGACAACCAATGAATGACCTGTCATGAGGTCACTTTTACAGCCCCTGACCTAGCTCTGTGGTCCAGCTCTGAGGCTTTACTTAACCCCGTAGGTCTCAGATCCACAACACCCCCAACCTTGGCCAACCCAGTAGGGCCAGCCCAGAGTTGGACCCAGAAATTCCAAGTCCTGCTGCCAAGAGCATCACGAGCCAGCTAGGGGACCAAAGTGATCTCACTTCCTCTCTTTGAGCTTCATGCTGTCAGGTGCAGGGTCCATGACCGACCCATCTCACGTGTGTCTTTGCCCTGGAAGTACAGACTTCCTAGAGTATAGTATTGAGGGTGATTCTCAAGTTACATTGTAGCTGCGTAGGAAGGAGTGCTGGGATTGATTGCTGATGTCTGCCATGGGTGCAGATTTGGTAAGAGTGGTATGCGTGTTATTTATTTGACATCTGTTCTGATCTCATTTGGGAGATCGGGGAGTAACATCTGGAATTGGAGCCCTTGTTTCTAATGATAACCAAGCGACCCCAGAGGTAGTAAGCTAGTTTCTTATCTGTTCAGTACTGGGGACTTGTTTTGTTATCCTCAGTCCTGGGGTCACAGGGTTGGGTGGTTCCCAGAGCTTGAAATCTGGCAGACGAGATAAGAGTTGAACCACACAACTAGAAAACAAGATGGAAAATGCCCAGATCCTCAATAAGAGATGAACTCTGTCCCTCGTGGATAAAAAGGAGCGGAGCCTGCAGTCAATGGATAGATGTGGAGGCTGGTGGGGAAAGGGACCACATACATGGGCCCCTTCCTTCTCACGCTGGGGAGGGAGATGAGTTCCTCTGCTCCTGAACTGGAGCTTCTTGAAGCTCAGCCTCTGAGCCATGGGAAGAGAACCTGCTTCAGTATAGGCTTTCTGGAAGCATTGCTGAGGACCCTGCCCTTGTGAGGGATTAACATCATCGCTGAGGATTCCTTAGAGAAGGCAGGTGTGCTGCTGTTCTTCAGGACCACCCCCACCCACCCACCCACCCAGCACTCTCGCCTCTGCATGATCACAGCCCGGCAGCTGCAGGAAATGTCCCCTGAGCACCTGCTTCATGGCTCCCTTAAGACATGGTCGGAGAACACCCAGGGACAGTGTGCTCTGATCCTGTGCTTAGAGCAACACAGTACCCACCCTGGTTCTGTGCACGTGTACCACGGGTGCGTGTGTTGAGCATCTGCTACACACCAGATGAACATCCTTTCTGTTCAGCATCATCCAGAGAGACCTAGTCGGGGATATAGATGGGGAGGGCACAGACGTGCAAAGGTCAGAAAAGGAACTGGGTCCACACATTAGAGAAGCTACTGAGTGTGAAGGAGACAGAGGTGGGCCAGACGGCGCAGGGCCTGGCCTTGAGTGAAGTGTGTGAAGACTTCCTTACATCCATGATAATGCCAAGGAAATAGTAAGATTAGGAGAAACAGGCTGTCTAGGAAGACAGCGTTGAACCAGAGATCTCCATAAGGGAGGGTGCAAGAGAAACATCTCAGAAAGAGCCATCTGAGAGAGGGGTTGATGCAAAGACCTTGGGGTGGGAATGAGCCCGGCATATGTGAGATCAGCAGAGCGAGTGTAGAGTGTGTGAGAAGGTGTGTACACCGGAAATGAGGTTCAGAGCACAGCAGAGGCTCGATCAGATGGCCAGCTGTTTCTCTGTGCAAAGGGCTAGCCTCAGCAGGATAGAGGGCAGAGGAACATAGGACCAGGGCTGGGAATGGTAGTTAGGCAGGCCTTGTGGAAGCCTGTTCTCAGACCCTCAGCCAACCTGGGGCCCCAAGAAGGCAGGGCAGGAGTGAAGGCTAGCCCCCACTGACTGGAGGTTTAGTGCGTGTCCAGGGAGATATTCTTGATGCCTGAGAGGAAGCGGTATCTCCCACATCAAAAGGGCCACCCCCCAAAGCTCCCACGCTTGGCGGCATGGGAACTGTGCCACGAAAGGTTCTCGCAGGCAGTTTGCAGACTGCAAGAGGGTGTGTGCCACCTGGGGACTGTCCCCTATGACATAGAGATGCTGCACCATTAGGCCCAACACAACCCTCCCCGCTGTAGCCCAGGCCTCTAAAAAAAGAAAAAAGTTTTTAAAGTTTTTCTTGAAATATAAATGTGGCCAAGATCTCAAAAATCCTTTTCCTGGGGTTTCCCTGCCTACCTCCCAGGGACAGAGACTCAGCAAGATGGGGAATCATTTGGACCAGACTTTGGGCATCATATATCTTAGACAGCAGTCTGACTATCCTGATTGATAGAGGCTGACTGGAGAGCTGTGCTACGGATTCTTTGGACTTCAGAGAGCTGTGATGGATTAGTCATGCCTGCCCCTGGTAGGAGATAAGTAGGTAGTGGTGTGTGCTAAATATTTTCCTCCCTGCCCATATTACACACTGTCCTGAATAAGAAGAGGTGTGTTCTCATGAGGCAGAAAGCAAAGGGGAGTGGGAAGGCAGAGATGAGGGCAGGAATTCATCTGGTGTGTCACATGCAGTGTTTGTAGACAGGTGGGAAGGAAGGCTGGAAACCATGACCACTTCTCTTTGCTGCCCCGTAAGTATGAAGAATAATAATTAGGGTGATGCTGTCCTCCAGCAAGGTCTTGGAGGGTGGTGACAAAGCCTCAGGCAAGTCACATGGGTGCTTGGCCCTTCCCATTTTGGGTCCTACCATACTGCAGAAGGAGAAGCTCTTGAAGTCTCACAAGACTCCTCATTACAAGTAGGGAAACCGAGGCTCAGTGCCTTCATCCCACTTCCACTGACCCTATACCTCAGGACTCAGAGTACTCATCCCTCTTCCCTTTTAGATTGTCCCACCTCTTTCCCCAAAGATGGGCTTAGATGATAATGGTATTGATGATGGTGATGGTGATGTTAATGATAATGATGGAGGTGATAAAGATGATGGTGATGGTGATAGTGGAGATGGGGGTCATAACAATGATGGTGATGGTGATGATGAGGGCAGTGATGCAGATGGTGGTTATAGTGGTGATGGTGATGATGGTTATGGTGATAGTGGTGATGGTGGTGAGGATAATGATGGTGAGGGCAGTGATGCAGATGGTGGTTATAGTCATGACGGTGATAGTCGTGATGGTGGTGATGATGATGGTGGTGGTGATGGTGATGGTAGTGATAATGATGATGCTTTCAGAATATTCCTTAGCTACCAGGATTCATGCTCCTCTCAGCAAACAAAACGCAGACACCACATCATGCCCATTCCACAGATAGAGAAACTGTTACAGAGGCTGACATGATGTGCTGTGTGTCACCAGCTAATTAGTGGCTGAACTAAGAACCAAAAGAAACTATGATTGACCCCAAAAGACAAAGAATACTTCTTTCCAGGGGCTCTTTATCTGAAGAGGTGACCGTGTGAGCCCTGGTGTCAGGACATCTCAGAGCCTTTATTGTGCTCAAATAAGCTAAGAATCTTGGAGCGAGAGACAGTGTGGTATTTCCCAACTTACTCCTGAATCCTTTCCAGAGTGTTTTGCAGGAACCGGCTCTCTATAGAACAAACCTTAAGAGAAGTTTACTCACTGATAGTTGGGTTTCAGGCCAGAGAAGGAGGAGGAACCGGGGCCCAAACACTCTCTAGTGGAAAGAGGCCATCTGTAGGGGGAAGAGGAGCTCGAGCCTGGGATATGGTTCACTCGATAGGGTGCTTGCCTCATCATGAAGCCCCGGGTTCAATCCCCTGCACCACATAAAACTGGGTATGGTGGAACACACTTGCAACCTCTCTACACATGGGAGGTGAAGGCATGAGGATCCGAAGTTCAAGGCCAGCCTGGGATACATGAGAGCATGTCTAAAAACAAGAGTCAGAACTAGGCTTAAGGGTGTTCCCCCCACAGCTGATAGGAGCTCAAGACGGGGATGCGGTTTCCTGGTGGCTCATCCAGATGACAGAGGCAGAGGAGATGGGGTGTGCCAGGAGAAAGCCTGAGGTAAAAACAAGCCAGGGTCCTTGCACCTGTGTTGGGGCTGGAGTCCAGCTGAGACTGCCTCTCATCCCCCACAGGGTTCCTGCGCTTCCTGTGAAGAACTTGAATGGCACCGGCCCTGTCCACCCAGCACTGGCCGGTAAGACCCAACCCAGTGAGGCCCCGCCCACCAGCCTCATGATCTCCGCCCCTTGGGTGAACTGGTGGGTGGGCCCAAGTGCGGTCCTTCCCATGAGATCAGCTTGGCTGCAACTTGGGGTGGTGCTCTGGGGTAGGCAGGGTCATAGTATGGGGGTGACACCTCCATCCTCTGTGGCACCCACCTGCCCCATCAGTCCAACCATGAAGGGAGGGCGTGGCTTGTCACGACCCCACCCCTCATCACTACACCCCCCCACCCCCACCCCAGGGATGACTGGGATCCTACTGTGTGCAGCCG
Organism: Onychomys torridus; assembly: GCF_903995425.1. Lineage (NCBI taxonomy): Eukaryota > Metazoa > Chordata > Mammalia > Rodentia > Cricetidae > Onychomys > Onychomys torridus. The sequence continues at coordinate 32,181,106 of NC_050464.1, forward strand.
GGCTGCCAGTGTGCCTGACTCGAGCCCCCAAACCCATCCTGCACCCGCCCCCTGTGAGCAAGAGCGACGTGAAGCCTGTTCCTGGAGTGCCCGGCGTGTGCCGCAAGACCAAGAAAAAGCACCTCAAGAAAAGTAGGCCCCGCGTGACCCCAATCACAATCCCAGTGCTCTTAGGACCCAGCAGGCACCTGCCTCTACATACTCTCAGCTCGCCTTTACCCCCTCCTTCCTGCCACTCCCCCACCCGCTTCCCAGTGCTTGGCCCCCACCTCAACCCCCCCTGAGACATGTCCTCCCCATCTCTGCAGGTAAGAACCCCGAGGATGTGGTTCGGAGGTACATGCAGAAGGTGAAAAACCCACCTGATGAGGTGAGCCGACCAGGTGGGGGCCTCAGCTCCCAGAACCAGCTCCTCCCAGCCTGCCTTCCTCCTGCCTACCCTGGTTTCTCTTCCTCACCAGGCCCCGGGGAGGAGCCTAAGTTTTATAGCATCACAGCTGTCTGTCTTTGTTATGAGGGATCTGCCCCCACTTTTTCCCCCAGGGTACTCTTGAGCTGGGAAGAAATAAGGAATAGGTAGATAGAAATATAGAGGAGACAGACAGAAACACAGGGATAGCCTCGGGAGGGCCTGGGTCAAAACCCACCAGCCCCTTCTGTCTCTTCTAAAGGGCTTTTATGGGAATGCCAAGGGGTGGAGCAAAAGACCTTCCCCCAGCACAGCCAAGTGCAGCCCCTTCCAAACACCTGGTGACCATGCTGTGGGCAAGCCATCCCCTAATTCAGCCCTGCTGCGTAAAGCAAGCTCAGATCTCACTAGGAAACCTTTGTGGGCTCCCACACTTTGTGATGGATGGTTTTACGCCACATTTTCCATTCAGGGTTTTGCTTTGGGTAGTTAAGCATTTAACCCTGCCCAGGGGCTGTCTGAGGAGGGAATCAGAGCCAAGGTTTCCTGGCTTCCCATCCTTCGTGTCCCTCTGTGGCCTTCCTCATGACCCTCATTCTCAGTGTCCCTCCATGGCTCTACCCACCCTCTGTAGCACGCCCCATAGTCTTCCCCAAGGCCTCTCCTCATGGCCCTTCCCATCCTCAGTGTCTCTCCCTGGCCCCCCAGGACTGTACCATCTGTATGGAGCGGCTGGTCACAGCATCCGGCTATGAGGGTGTACTCCGGAACAAGAGTGTGCGGCCCGAGCTTGTGGGCCGCCTGGGCCGATGTGGCCACATGTACCACCTGCTCTGCCTGGTGGCCATGTACTCCAATGGTAACAAGGTGGGCCACAAGGTGGGCTGCCGTGCAGTGGGTGGATGGCCAGGCAGTGAGTTGGGCAGTGGGTGGGGGCCGGGTGGGACCCCCTGGGGTCTCACACCAGCACACCCTTCCCCAGGATGGCAGCCTGCAGTGCCCCACCTGCAAAGCCATCTACGGGGAGAAGACAGGGACGCAGCCGCCAGGGAAGATGGAATTTCATGTCATCCCGCACTCGCTGCCTGGCTTTGCAGACACCCAGACCATCCGCATTGTCTACGACATCCCCACGGGCATCCAGGTGAGCCCTGCAGACCACAGCCCCAACTCTCTGACCCCTCCAGAGACTCCACCCGTCTGTGATCTGAACCTTCCCGCTGCTGTCGTCCCCCACAGGGCCCTGAACACCCCAACCCAGGCAAGAAGTTCACCGCCAGAGGTTTCCCTCGCCACTGCTATCTACCGAACAATGAGAAAGGCCGGAAGGTGGGTGCCCCCTCTGCTCTCAACAGTGAATGAGGGCAGGGTTGCCAGCCACCATCTTCTAGGCCTGCCTCTCCCTTGTCCAAGTCCCCGCTGTGACATTCCTTCCCAGACCAACATGCTTAATAGCAGGCCCCAAACGTACTCCATCTCATTCACCAGCTAAAGAAAACTTTAGAGTGGGTAGGTACCTTACATACCGTCACAACAGCCTTTCACCCCACGTCGTCTGACTGTCCATGACTGTTTAGCCAAAGAAGCTAGCGCCTTTGATTTTCCTGCGAAATCTCCAGACCTTTAATCGTGGGAACTAATTCACAAAGTGGCTGTTTTGTACAAAGAGTGAGGACTAAGCCCCATCAGTACTGATGACAAGGCCGGGGGGGGGGGGGGGGGAGGAACCAACAGAACTTTCTGAAATGGATGGTCATGGAGCAGACTGGGGCCCAGGCTGCCAGTAACATTCACCCACCCCCTCCAGGTGCTGAGGTTGCTCATCACCGCCTGGGAGCGCAGACTCATCTTCACCATTGGAACATCCAATACCACGGGCGAGTCGGACACCGTGGTGTGGAACGAGATTCACCACAAGACGGAGTTCGGTTCTAACCTCACTGGCCACGGCTACCCCGATGCCAGCTACCTAGACAACGTGCTGGCCGAGCTCACCGCCCAGGGCGTATCTGAGGCCATGTCTAAGGCCTGAGGCCTGAGTTGCCCACCTTTCCTCTTGCTTTGCCCCTAGCCAGGCATAGGCCTCCCTCCAGCAGGTGGGAGGAGCCAGAAGCGCTAAGGGGATCTGGCTGGTGGCTGTGGGGGTGACAGTGGAATGCCAGGCCAGCTGGCTCCAACAACCTGTGGCTCCCAGCCAGGGCAGCAGAGAGAGGATGGCCAGAGAGGGCAACCTCCCTATGGAAAAGATGGAGCTTTGCCCTTCACGCGCCACACACACACACACACACACACACACACACACACACACACGTGTCCTGTTGCACGCACACGCTCACGCACGTACACCTACGTGCCTCTGACTTCCCCCAGTTTGCAGGGGGGAAGAGAGACAGAAAGGCTCCCATTGACACATCCTGTGGATCCCCCTGTGTCTCCATCACATCTATATAGGCTCGTCCCCTTCCCAGGATTTGGCTCAAGTGCTGGGGGGGATGGGGAGTCTGTAAGGTTTCCAGGGGCCAGTCTGCCCCTATGCCTCACCCTCTTAACCCATGTCAGCTCTGCCACCTGCCTGCCCACTGGGCACTGCAAGCCAATGGGGTAGAAATCCCAGGCTACAGAATAGCTTTTCGCAGGGCCACTAGGGACGAGGCTATCTTATTCTGTGCTTGTGTCTATTTATCTTCCTGGGACCCCCCAACCTCTTCCTCCCGTGCCCATCTCTAGACCTCTGTGTATCCCAGGCCATGGCGTCATTCTTGCCTCTATACTGGCTTCTCCCCCACTAAACCGCTCCGGACGTTTGTGACCCAAAAGCTGTAGCTTCTGGCTTCAGGAGCGAGGGGAGACCTTGTTTCAGGCCCACGAGTTGAAAATGGAGAGCAGGCGGCAAAGCGTTAACTTCTCGCTCCTTGGAAGTGGGCAGTGGGCGGCTGATCGTCTCAGGCCAACCAGAGGCCCGTTGCCCAGGCAACTCACCAGCTCCACCTCTGAGGATTGGCTGCTTGGGATGGAAGTCAGCCAAGCTTTAAAGGGACGCCAGCGATTGCTCTTTTGAAAGAAAAAAAAAATCTACCAGTCCCACTGTGGGTGGAGAAATAAATGGTCTTTCTCCTTGTCAGGCCTTTTTCTGCCAAGAGGGTGCTGGGTGACTGTGTTTCTAGGGAACACTGGGGAGAGACAGCTTGGGAGACAATGGTAACCATTGGACCACTGCCCGGGGGCAGCGGGAGAAAGCAGTGGATGGGCCCTGATACTATCCTGTCTAGCGGCATCAAGGGAAGGAGGCAAAACTCTCGTAGTCACTAAGGATGCAGAAGTGACGTGCACATGCGCGCACACACAACACACACACCCAAGCGACAAGGATGATGGAACTCTGTGCGATCCTCCAAGAGGATGTGGAAGAGCTGGCCCACCGATGCCACCCTGCCACGGAACCAGGCAGGAGGAAAAGCTTCCCTCCTAACAGAGCCTCTGGCAGCCTAGGTGTTCCCGAGCCAGTGGGAGATGATGCTCCGGCTCCAGGCGACCCCTGCTGGCCACATGTGGGATAGCGCTGCACTGTCCCTGGAGCTCCTGATGCAGCCTTGAGAGTTTTTTCATCCAGCGCTCTCCTTAGACAAATTCAGGAGTCTTCACAGGCTCTTCAGCTCTGCCAGCCGAGTGTTCCCAAACGTTTCGCCCTCTGTGGCTCACTCTTAAATCATACCCCAGGCCCACAGTCCAGACCTGTGAGCCCCAGAACTCAGGTGCCTGCCCCCAAAACCCTCAGTGGCTGGGTAGAGTCTGGGAACCTCTGTTTGTAGCCAAGAATCTTCTCACTGGCCTCCAGGGTACCCCCAATTTTAACACTTCACAGCTAAGCACACTCACTCGTCACTTTATACAGGATAAACAGGCTCAAAGAGGGAGAAACAGCCTGTGTCCAGCTTCAAGGCTCTGAATTGGCATGCTGGGCTCCCACCCCGTTCTGAGAACACCTGGTTCCAGACACTTGAGGTCGGGGCTGCCAGATGAGGGTGGGGTACAAAAGGATCTGTGAGGTCACGAGACTCACAGACATGGAAACAGGGAGGTCTTGGCCAGGCCTAGTTGGTGCTCGCCTGAGACAGGAGGAAAGCACACTCAGGCACAGCTGTATCCAGCAGCTCAGGGTGATATGGGCTCCACCGGCACTGGCCAAGGGGCATCAGTGAAGCCGAGACTCTGGGCTCAAAGAAAAGAGTGAGGTTTGGCCAGTACAAGGCTGGACCCTGCCAAAGGTTCCCACACCCTGGCTGGCCACAGGGCACACAGGACCAGGCTTTGTCTGGGAGGCTCCAGGCCACAGCAGTGGAGAAGGCAGCCTGGAGGAGATGCCTGGGCCAGACTGCGCCAAGGGAGGCCCCATGGCTGCTTGTCCTCAACCGGCTCTGGCACCGCCTCAGCATCCAGCATCCTAGCAGGTCACTTGCCCCTGTCCTTGCCTCTGGAACTCCTCGTGGGCTTGCTCCAAGTCTTCAAGGACCTGCAGCAGATGGGTGATGGCAGCTCTCTGCTGAGCCGGAACCTCCACGCAGGCCCCTGGAGGGAAAGAGTAGGGTTCAGCAGGCTCTCGGTGGCTGTCACCAGAACCCAGTGGCTTTCTGGGCTGTAGTTTTATCCCATGCAGAAAGGATCCCCAAATCCACCAGCACTGAAAACAGGAGTGCATACAGGAGGACATAGGGAGTATGCTTGGCAAATTTGGGCACGCATCCTTCTCCCTTACCATCCGCGGCACCAGAGTCCTTCCCAGGGGCCACCTCTGGAGCTGGATCCAGGCTGGAGTCCTCCAGCAATTTCAGCCTGAGGGTTGAGAGGAAAGGACAAAGCTGTTTTCCAAGGCACAGTGCTACTCCTACCCAAGATTCTCTGCTGCTTGCAGGGGAAATCAGAGGTTCATCACCATCACTATCATCATCACCACCATCATCATACCATGATTATCATCACTATCACCATCATCACACCATCATCATCACCATCACAATCATCACCATTACCATCACAGCATCACCATCACCAGCATCACCAGCATCACCCTCACCACCATCACTATCATCATCATCATCACCACTATTGCTATCACTACCACCACCATCAACATTATTATCACCATCATCACCACCACCATTACCATCCACCACCATCATCACCATCAACACCATCATCACCACCATCACCGTCACCACCACCATCATTATTATTATCACCATCAACACCACCACCATTACCATCATCACCATCAACACCATCATCACCACTATCATCACCACGTCATCACCACAGGCTCTACCAGCAGGCTCTACACCAAGAAGCCCTGTACATGCATGAATTCATTTAATGGCACAGCCAGCTTACACAAGGTAGGTACTTACCAGTAACGCTGCTCTCCAGATAAACCACAGACACACATGCAGAGAGACTGAGGAACTTGCCTAACTTCACACAGCATAACAATAGCTCCTGCATGGGGGAAGCCTTGTGGTGTCCTTTCACTGGATTGGCTCTTGACTCTTAGGACAATACTATGAAGTCAGTGCCCTATCTCCTCCTTTGCTATACGAGTCACAGAGAAGTCAAGTGACTAGCTGAACACCACACAGCCACTAACTGGCCAGGTCAGTATGGAACCTTCCCTACAGTGGCTTGGTACAAACCTGTCACTAAATAACAGCTCTTCAAGCCAGGAAGAGGGAGGGAGGTATCTAAGGTACCAGGGAGGCTCAAAAGCCAAGTTAAAGAGACCAACCGTACCCAAATCTCTGGAGCTGCCATACTGTAAGCTCCCAAGCTCCCTGGGATAGTTTGAATGAGAACATCACTCACTAGCTCATATGCATGGATACTTGGCTCCTGGATTGGGAGGAACTGTTTGGGAAGGATCAGGAGGTGTGGCCTTGTTGGAGGAGGTGTGTCACAAGGGGTGGGCTATGAGGTTTCAAAAGATTCTCAGTCAGCTCTCTCTGCCTCACGCTTTGGGACTGAGATGGGAGCTCTCAGCTGTTTCTGCCACCATGTCTTTGGTCCACCATCATGGACTCTAACCTCTGAAACCCAAGCCCCCAATTAAATGCTTTCCTTTAGACATTGCCTTGGTCATGGGGTCTTGTCACAGCAGTGAAACCTAAGACAACCTGTTGTGCCTTGCAGATCATTCCAAGACCTGACGTCCTGGACACTAAGGCCCCATGGTGGCCCATGCGCCTCTGAAAGCTCAGCCAGTGTGCTAAAAGATGGATCAATAGGGCTTGGCTGAAGCTCAGTGGAATGCAAAGCCATGAGTTCTACCCCAGCACTGACAAACCGAGAAAGGAAAGGCAATGGTCTGGGCCTGCAGCTCAGCTCAGTTGGTAGAGAGTCTGCCCACCATGCGTGAGCTCAAGGCTCAGTCCCCAGCACCACATAAATAAACCAGGCATAGTGGTGCACATCAGTAAGGCCAGACCAGGCATGGTGGCACACACCTGTAAGGCCAGCACTAAGGAAGTACAAACAGGAAGATCAGAAGTTTAAGATCAGGGCTGGAGAGATGGCTGAGCAGTTAAGAGCATGGGCTGATCTTCCAGAGGACCCAGGTTCAATTCCCAGCATCTACATGACAGCTCACAACTATCTGTAACAACTCCAGTTCCAGGGGACCCAACACCCATGGTGAAGCACCAATGCACATAAAATAAAAAATAATTTTTAAAAACTGCAGTTAAAAGGAGAAGAAGAAAAGTTTAAGGTCACCTGCTACATGGCAAGTTCAAGGCTAGCCTGGGAAGGGGGACATTTTTTTAAGGGATAAATGAACATAAAGAGGCCATGGTGGGGTGAGGCAGGTGACACCCACCTGAGCTGGTCCCGCCCCAGGAGCAGCTGGCGATACACCACCTGGGCCTCGGCATCAGGATCCAGTGGGTCACTCCAGTCTCCCAGCGTGACGGCTGAGTGTGTGCGGCTGCAGCCGGCAGCTGAGGATATACAGTATTGTCAAGAAAGTCTTGTCCCGGGCTAGCAGCCTCTGCCCCATTCTAGGCAGGGAGGTCATCATGCCCTGCCTTCTTCAGTTTGCCCAATTCCTGCACAAGCCTCTCCCTCCTCCACTTGGTCAGGTCCCCCCTGTAGCTCCTGTCTGGGTTCTAGCCTCCTCCCTGCCTCCACTCTGATTCAGAAGCTCCGGCCTCAGGAACACTGTTCCTGCTCAGCTTTTCTTGGTTGTTGTTGTTTCCGTTTGGTTTTTCGAGACAGGGTTTCTCTGTGTAGCTTTGGAGCCTGTCCTGGAACTCGCTTTGTAGACCAGGCTGGCCTCGAACTCACAGAGATCCACCTGCCTCTGCCTCCCGAGTGCTGGAATTACAGGCATGCGCCACAACCGCCCGGGGCCCTGCTCAGCTTTAATGGTCAACTTGACACACAGCCTAGACTCATCTGAGAAGAGAGTCTCAAATAATGGCATGTCCAGATCAGGTTGGCCCATGGTCATGTCTGGGGTGGATTGTGTTGATTGTTAATTGATGCACAAGAGCCCAGCCCACTGTGGGCGGCACCATTCCCTAGGCAAGTGGTCCGGGGCTGCATAAGAAAGCTGGCTAAGTGTGAGCCTGTGAGTGGGCCAGCAAGCCGTGTTCCTCCATAGTTTCTGCTTCAAGTTCCTGCCCTGACTTCCCTTCACGGGGATGGACCGTGATCTAGAAATGGAAGCCAAATTAACCCTTTCTTCCCCTAAGGGCAGAATGTTTCATCACAGAAACGGAAAGGACGCTGAAGCAGACCGTACTGGCCCGTGAGTCCTGCCTTAGCCCCCTTTGCTCACTCAGCCTTGCACATCATCACTCACCCATCATCACTCAAAGTAACGTCTCCTCCAGGCAGCCTTCCCCAGCCCCTGCCCTAGGGCTGGGTCTCAGATACTCTCTAAGTCTCCAAAGCCTTGGTTTTGTGATTCTAACATTCTTATCATTGTCCGGATGGGGCCGGGATGGGGTCTATGGTACAGCCAGCGCTCAGGGCCAGAGATTCATCTCAGCAAAAGCAAAGCAACCTGTTATCCTCACCATCATTCTCATCTAGGCTCAGCAAGTCAGGCTGTGTGCTCTGGGCAGCTCGCACATAGTGGGGATGTTGGAAACAGTACTTGTGTGTAGCTGGCATTATGTGCCAGATGGTGCTCTGAGTGTACCAACTCAGTATCGGCTAATAGAACCAAGGAGGTCAGGGCTATCCTCAGCCCCACTCCCCAGTCGAGAAGACTGAAACACAGAGACATTAAGTCACTTGCTTCTGGTTGTACAGCATGCCCAAGTGAGAGTGTCATGCTTACTGATTGGCAGATGGGGAGGGTGGAGACTGCCGCAAAACCCACCCCCTCACCTGAGCGCTCAGCCTGGAGGCAGCAGGTCCAGCGTCCGCTGCGGAAGGCACCAGGGTGGCAGGCAGCCAGCTTGTCCTGGTTAGGGGCGCTGGCTTTACGCAGGGCTGACAGCCATTGGTTGAGGTCATTCACGTTCTGCAGGGGGTAGAGCCAATCAAAACGTGGGTGAGCCTGAGCCAGGGTCCCCAGGGTCCCCACCCCTGGCTGTGGTGATACCTTACCTTGCACTGGAGGTAGGTGGTGTGTGGCACCCCGGTGCCATCCTGCGTCACCACCTGCATGACATGTGGTAGTTGGAAGGCACCTTCATCCACACGCTCCACGGCACGGATGCAGGACACTGGGATGGATGAGTGGACCTGTGGGCAGCCACAGGCAGCATGCCTTTGGATGTGGCACCAGGTGGAGCCACCAAGGACGTGTACTCAATTCTGAGCAGCTCTGTTGTGTCTTCCCCACAGTCCCGCTCTGTCACCTGCTGAGTGACTGGACTTTTCCCCGGTCTACGTTTGCTTTCACCAACATTAACATCACTGACACCATCACCACCACCACCATCGTTATCACCACCATCCTACAGTCACCATCACCCTCATTGTCACTGGAACCATCATCATCACCACCATCCAATCATCATTATCATCATTATCACCACCACCATCATCACCAACATCATCACCATCATCACAATCATCATCACCACCACTATCACCATCATCACAATCACCATCATCACAATCATCATCATCATCACAATCATCATCATCACCAGCATCCTTCCCACAGCAGTCACTGTAGCTCTGGGCTGTGACTTTTGGAACCTTGCTTCCCTCAGCTCACTCAATGACCGTGACCACTTTCTGAGACTGGGCCTGTTATTCTCCTCAATGTGAAGACGGGGAAACTGAGGCCTGAAGGCAAACGACCCTGCCAAAGTCACTCAGTCTGTGGATGCAGCCTTGCAACCCAGACAGCTGATGAAATGCCAAGTCCTAGTCTCCCTCGGGCTGGTTAGGATGGAGGACCGTGGTGTCATCTGCCTAGGACACACACAGGCACACAGGGAAAGCTTGTACATGGTGACTGAGTTGTTGAGTGAGTGCCTCTGCGTGTGTGTGTGTGTGTGTGTGTGTGTGTGTGTGTGTGTGTGTGTGTGTGTGCACCTGCACATAGCCAGCCGAGCAGATGAATCCTACGTGAGTCTACGATGCTTGGTGTAGGCCTTGTGGACCCCACCCCTGCATGTCCACACCTGGACAGAATATCCAGCTGTGAAATGTGTCCTTGTCCTGGGCCAGGCTGGCCACAAGCTTGGAGCCAGCCGAGAGTTTGGAATTTGTTGCCTTAGCTGCTATGATATCAGGGGGAGGGTGCCCCAACTCCCACTCTGGGTCTCTGTTTCCCCCGAGTATCATAGGGACATCTTTTTGTGGTTGGAATCCCACCTGCCACTCTGGAGTCTTGGAGTAGGAGAGGTCCTTCCCACTCAGCCGGAAGTAGCGCTTCTTGAAGGCAAAGCGAGTAGCCAGGCCTGCAGGCTCCTCCTTGCGCTTCAGCAGGAAGCCTTCCCGAACAATCGTCGAGGGTTGGACCAGGGCACAGGCTGGCCCCCCAGCCTCTGGGAAATAGAGAAAGGGGGTGGGGGACTCTGCCATGTCTAGGGCCTCTGGCACCTGCTGCAACGGTCTGTTCCGAAGACCAAGGCTATGATCTCAGACCCCACTCCTTGACACACACACACACACACACCAGCCACTGAGGCAAGAGACTAAGGAGCAGAGGAAAGCGGTACCCAGATCCCTCTCCAAGCCCCAGGACCTGCAGGTAAGACTGCAGCTGGCTGGGGCTCTCCATTGTGCCTGGTTACTCCTATGTGACCAGAGTCTCCCACTTGGAAGTACCCTCTACCCCAAGTCCTCTGCTTCAAAGGCGCACAGCATCGTTCCACTCCCAACACAAGCCGACTGGAGTTGGGAGGACTGCTCCAACAGCTTCCCAGTGCCCCACTTTCTTCTACCACTTCTCTTCTTTCCCTCTTCTGCACAAGCCTCTCTGATGCTCTCTGTCACTACCCCAGGGCCTTTGCACGTGTTGGTCACTGCCTGGACCGCTAGTCTGACGTTGGGACTAGTTCTCCGAATCCCAGCCAGAGTGTCTCCATCTTGCACCAAGATACCCTTTAGCTAGTCTGTGTGCCCAGACAGAAGCCAAACAAGCCATCCTTCCCCCAGTCAGTATCTCTGGGGCCAGCAGAATCTCTGATAAGAGCAAAATAGAGCGTGCTTAATTCCCCCGGTTTGGGTCTGTGCCCTGTTGTTGGAGTCCGAAGTCATCTCCACCATGCTGACACTAGGTGGCGCACTAAACCCAAGGCTGCCTCAGCGCCTGGGTTGTGGTGGTGGTGATCAGGGGTTGAGGGGGCTGCTGGGTGATTCACAGGAAGAGGACTTTGAGAAAATCCAGTATTGGGGGCTAAGTGCAGACTCCATTCTCTGGGCACCTGGCAGTGTCTTTGTCTGGGAGCTGATGTTGATTTAACACACTCCAAAAAAGTCACAGTGCTCACTCCAGATGTTCACTCTAGAGGCACTAGGGAGGCCACTCTGGGCCATCCTCTCTGTCTCTGTGTTCTGTCTCTGTCTCTGTCTCTCTCTCTCTCTGTCTCTCTCTGTCTCTCTCTCTCTCTCTCTCTCTCTCTCTCTCTCTCTCTCTCTCTCTCTCTCTCTCTCTCTCTCTCTCTCTCTGTGTCTCTCTCTCCAGGGTCTTACTGTGTGGCCCAGACTGTCCTGGAACTCTCTATAGACCAGGCTGGCCTCTCTTGCCTCTGCCTCCTGAGTGCTAGGATTAAAGACGTGGAACACCACACACCAGCCCACCCTCCTCACCTTTGTGACCCCCCCTGACACTCTGTATATTTGGCTAATGTCTTACAGCTTGGTCCCCACTAGAATAAAATCCTATGAATAAGTCCAAGATTTTCTTCTGTCTCATTTGTGTGTATGTGAGTGTGTGTGTGTGTGTGTGTGTGTGTGTGTATGTGTGTGTGTACATATGCATGCATGTGTGTAGTGCAAACATGTATGTGTGTATCTGCTCATGTGGAGACCAGAGGTCAACATCTGGAGTCTTTCTCTGTTGCTCCCCAGCTTATTATTTGACACAGGCCCACTTGTTGGCCCTGGAACTCACCATTTGGCTACAGTGGCTGGTCAGGGAGCCCAGAGGATCTGCCTTGTCTCCACCAATGCTGGGGGTACAGACAGGCACAGCCATGGCTGGATTTTAGGTGAGATTTGAACTCAGGTCCTCAAGCTTGCTCAGTAAGCACTTCACCCACTGAGCCATTTCCCCTTCATTAACAACTTTATCCAAAGCATCTAAAAGGGTATCTATCTTTATTTTTTTCAGTGCTAGGATTGAACCTAGGACCTCATGCATGCAAGGCAAGCTCTCATCCACTAAGCCATAGCTCCAGGCCTTTGAGGTGGTGCCTATTTAACATGGCAGAGACTTACTAAGTGTACCCATACTAGAGACTCCATGCCATGACCCTGCCACATGGCTATGTTGGTAGAGATGGCCTAACCAAGTCTGACACAAATGTTAATTGACTGACTGGTTGACCTGCAGGTCCACAATCTTGGTGCTGGGGAACTGGGGACTAATGGAGTGGGATGCTGAGTACTCCTCCCCCCAGGGGTGGGGGTCACAAGCCAGGAGTGGCAGGACCACAGGACTCACCCTCATCCCCATCCACATCCACCAACTGGTCCAGGAAGTCCCTCACACGTGAGATGCTCTGCATCAGGAAGGGGTGCAGGGGGGTCAGCCACAGCTCCTTGCCCTGGCCCAGCTGCTGACCCAGATTTCCAATGCTCTGCACAGCCTGGGGCAGAGGAGAAAGGAAGCCAAGGTCACTGCTGAGGCGAGCACCCTCTGCAACCCCAAACTCTGTTCTCATATCTGTATACCTTGGGCACTCTCCCTTTTGGAACCAGCACCCAGTTCCCACCCAGCACCCAGCACCCAGCACTGCCCAATTTTATCATGTGTCCTTGGGGACCCGGCAGAGCCGCAGGTTGTGGCTACTTTGTCAAGAATGGCTTAATTCATACTGAGGTATAAATGACTGCTAGCCCACTTCCTCCATTTCTTTTGGAAGGAGTGAGTTTTCATGATCTAAAAAAATGAAAATGAGGAGGAAGAAAAGGGAAAGAGCCACAGGGATCGGGGCTGTAGCTCAGTGGTAGAGTGATCACCTCCCATGCATAAGGTCCCATGTTCAATTCCCAATACTGCCAAAAGGGGAGTGGGGGGTGGAACAATGAAAGCCAGACATGGTGGGGTTTTTTGGTTTTGTTTGTTTGGTTGGTTTTTGTTTTGTTTTGTTTTTTGTTTTGTTGGTTTTTTTGTTTGTTTGGTTTTGGTTTTTTGAGACAGGGTTTCTCTGTGTAGTTTTGGAGCCTGTCCTGGATCTCGCTCTGTAGACCAGGCTGGCCTCAAACTCACGGAGATCCACCTGCCTCTGCCTCCCGAGTGCTGGGATTAAAGGCGTGCGTCACCACCACCCAGCCATGGTGGTTTATAATGAGACCTATAATCTCAGCACTTAAGAGGCTGAGGCAGGAGGATTGCCCTGAGTCCTAGGCCACCCTGGGTGATAGGGCAAGTTCTAGGTCTCAGTGGCCCAGCAAGGCCATGTCATAGAAAAACAGAGACACCCACACAAGGAAACTGGCTTCCTTTGGGCCTTCTCGACGACCTTCCCGATCTCTCCCATCATGCTTCTCTCCAGCTGAGAGGACCTGGGTGGAGCCCCCACACACCCCCCAGACACACATGCACACCTTAGCAAGCAGCAGCAAGGAGCGGCTGGTCTGGGGGTCCGCGTGCTGGTCTCTGAGGTCGAACAGCTTCGGTGTGAGGATGGCAGGCGCAAAAAAACGTAGAAAGAGGAAGCCGCTGGTGGCCAGGTACTTCACATCCTGCCAGAGAATCACAACAGGTCCTGAAGCCCTTGTCCCAGCTGGGGAAACTGAGGCAGCAAACACTAAGTGCCCAGAAAGGGAGAGGGAGTTGGGTCAGGAGGCGTTTCCTAGCCTGCCAAGGAGGATGCTCCCTCCTCTCTGCCTCAGTTTCTCTAGCTGGAAAATGGGGGGGGGATGAAACTGATATGGCAAACAAAACTGGTTTTAGCAGTCTCCTGTGCCCGAACCCACAGCCAGAGGAGAGAGATATCGTTGCGACCTCAGAGAGGCCAAGTGGCTTGCTCAAGGTCACACAGCAGAGGAGTCAGGATTCAAACCCAGACCCATGAGCTATGGTTGCAAGAACAGACCACATTCTCCTCCCACAGACTTTACTTACCACTCACTCTAGGGTGGGTTACAGCCAGTTTTAGAGAGGCAGCAACTGAGGCCCAGATTGGTCATTTGCCCAAGATTACCCAGGGACCAACAGCAGAGTTGTTTACCACTCTCTAGCCATTCAGGCTCAGCTACCCGAGGGTCAAGGGTCAAGAGCGCATTTAATCTCTACTTTCCAAATGAGGAGACTGAGGCTCAGCAAGGAGCCGGCAGTCAGGCTGCAGAGCCCAGCTGAGTCCCTCCGCGGACTTTCCGCACTGGGCACAGCTCGCTCCCCCACTGCTATATCAAGCCTGAGCATGTATGTCTATGTTTATTTTGGGGTGTCAGTCACACCTGTGACAATAGCTACCCTGGAGTGTGTTAGCTTCCTGGGCATGCCAGCCTTGCCAGTGGGCCCTGCAACATCTGTACCCAAGGCTTCTTGAGAGGGGACCACCCCAGTCAGAGCCCTGAACTGTCTGTCCCCAGATCACCACCTCCTCCCAGGCAGGTTCCCCAAATCATTTTAACCCCCAACGTTAGCTCATCCAGGTACACATGAGCCAGGCCTGTCACCCCATGTACACAGGGGCCAAGGCAGGGGGTCACAAGTTCAAGGCTAGCCTGGGCAAGTTAGCGATACCTTGTCTCAAAATGAAAAGTAAAAAAGAGGGCTGTGGGTGCATCTGTACCACTGGAGCGCTTGCCTAGTGTGCATGGGACCCTGCGTTTCTCCCCAGTGCCGCAGAAACCGGCTGTGGTGACACACGCCTGGGATCCCAGCACGTGGGAGGCGGAGGCAGGGGGACCACAAGTTCAAAGTCACTGTGCTAGTTAGTTGTGTGTGTGTGTGTGTGTGTGTGTGTGTGTGTGTGTGTGTGTGTGAACGTGACAAGCTACAGTTATCTGGGAAGAGGGACCCCAATTAAGAAAACAACTCAATCAGATTGCTTGTAGGAAAAGCTGTGGGGGCATCTTCTTGACTCATAATTGATGTGGGAGGGTCCAACCCACAGTGGCCAGCATGATACCTGAGCAGGGGGTCCTGGGCAGTATGAGAAAGCAAACTAAACAATCCCTGGAGAGCAAAACAGTGAGCAGTGTCCCTCCATGGTCTCTGCTCCATTTCCTACCTCCAGGTTCCTGCCTCGACTTCCCTCCATGACAGACTACAAGCTCTTTTCTCCCCAAATTTGCCTTGGTGTTCATCACCGCAGTAGAAAGCAAACGAGAACAATCATCCTTGGACACATAATAAATTAGAAAAGGCAGCCTGGGCTACATCTCTCTCTCTCTCTCTCTCTCTCTCTCTCTCTCTCTCTCTCACACACACACACACACACACACACACACACACACTCCTATGCACATACACTCACACTCACTCACATACATGCACACTCACATGTACTCACATACATGCACATACACACTCACATGCATTCACATACATGCACACTCACATGCACTCACATACATGCACATACACACTCACATGCATTCACATGCATGCACACATACATATAGACACACACATACATGCACACTCACACTCATATGCGCACACACACTCACGCACACTCACACACATTCACATACACTCACATGCATGTACACATACATACAGACACACACACATACATGCACACTCACACTAATATGCACACACTCACTCACATACATGCACACTCACATGCACTCACATACATGCACACGCACTCACATACATATACACATACATACACACATACATGCACACTCACATGCACATACACTCACATTCACATACATGCACACCCACATGTACTCACATACATGCACACACACTCACATGCACTCACATGCATGCACACATACATACAGACACACACATACATGCACACTCACACTCATATGCACTCACACTCACTCACATACATGCACACTCACATGCACTCACATACATGTACACATACAGACAGACACACACATACATGCACACTCACATGCACTCACATACATGTACACATACAGACAGACACACACATACATGCACACTCACACTCATATGTACACACTCACACTCACTCACATACATGCACATTCACACACATTCACATACACTCACATGCATACACCACACACACACACACACACACACACACACACACACTCCCAGAGGCTTCTCAGGGCTCCCTATCTTCATCATCTGAGAAAGTCTGTGGTCCCTGCCCACTGGGGACACGTGGGTGGCGCTGATGTTGGCTTCCTGGGCTGAGCTGAGTGGGGAGCTGGCCTCCTGAAAACTTTCCCTCTTCCATACCTCAGCCGTGTCCCACTTAACACCTCTGAGGCAGCCCGGGCGCGAGCCAGGCTAACTGGGGTGCAATGACGCCACCTCTAGATGGGAGGCCAGAGCTCAATCCTATGGGGGAGGAGGAGGAATCTGGGGAAGAAATCTCAAGCTCTCTGGGCCTCAGTTTCCCAATCTGTAAACAAAAAGCAGAGAGAGATGCTATATACATCTTCAAAGCTCTTAACTCAGGCTGTAAGAATTGGACTGTGACATCTCCAGCATTCAGTGGGTTCTGGATCTTTCTGCCAAGAGGTCTGTACTTAGCATTGGGGAAAAGTTAGTCTGGTTGAGGCAGGAGAGTTGCCTCAGTGGTTAATAGTGCATGCTTAGTGCTCTATCAGAAGACCCGAGTCCGGATCTCGCACCCACATCAGGTGGCTCACAAACATCTGGAATGCTAAGGACTCAAATGACACCCTTTGGCCTCTGAGTGTGAGCGCACACACATAAATAAAATAAATCTAAAAAAAAAAAATCTTGCTGGTTTCACCTGTAACTGAAGGCAACATCAATGGCATCTGTCTGTTGCCCAGGCTAGCCCTGAACTTATACTCCTGCTGCAACCTCCAGTAGAGTTGCAATTACAGGCCTGTGCCACCAAGCTCCCCCTGACAGCCACCTCAGGTTGTGCACTGAACATTATTAAAACAGGGATCTCAGCCAGGTGGTGGTGGCACACGCCTTTAATCCCAGCAGTATTCCAGAGGCAGAGACTGGCAGATCTCCGTGAGTTCGAGGCTAGCCTGGTCTACAAAGTGAGTTCCAGGACAGCCAGGGCTGTTACTTAGAGAAATCCTGTTTCAAAAAAAAACCCAAAACAAAACAAACAACAAAAGTCAACCAAACAAAAACAAAACAGGGATCTCAGACTGGCGGCCCCCGGTCCAGGACAACCTCAACGCATGGTGACTGATTCCAAGTGACTTTTGCTTGTGTGTCTAGGTGAATTAGCCCTAATGTTTCAAATCTGGGAGACTTTATATAGAACCCTGGAAGTTGGCAAGAGAGAGAGAGGAAGTTGGGGGTGAGGGAGAAGATGAAAAGGAAGGAAGGAAGGAAGGAAGGAAGGAAGGAAGGAAGGAAGGAAGGAAGGAAAGAAGATGCCCAGCTTAGCCTAGCTCAGCTCAGCTCAGCTTGGGACAAAGGCCTGTCCATCATCCCAGATATTCCAGAAGGTGAGTCAGGAGGACTGCAAGTTCAAGGCCTGCCTTGGAAACTTAGCAAGGCCCTGTTTCAAAATAAAAAAGTGAAGAGAGAGCTAGGCCTTGGCTCAGTGGTAGAGTGTGTGCCTGGTGTGTGTGACACTGTGTTTTAGCCCCAGCATAGCAGTGAGAAAAAGGCTCTGTAGGAGCAGGGGGCTAAGGCCCCATTCCTATGTAGAACATTGGCCTAAGTGGTCCCTGGAGATAAGCTGTGGGGCTACATTTTGCCACGGTCTCCACCACTCCCTACAGTTCTACATCTGCTCTGCTCATGTACCTCACCAGGCCCAAAGCCACAGCCCCCAGTTTCCATCTTTTGTATCCAGGCTGGGAGAGTCTAGCACCTCCAGAACACACTGAGCCTTCATCCTGGCCCTGATCTTCTCCCTCCCTTCTGCTCTCATCACTACCATCATCATCACCACCATCATCACCACCAACACCACCACCAACACCATCATCACCTCACCACCATCATCATCATCATCATCACCATCAACATCATCACCACCACCATCATCACCAACACCATCATCATCATCATCACCATCATCACCATCATCATCATCATCATCACCATCATCATCATCATCATCACCATCATCATCATCATCATCACCATCATCATCATCATCACCATCATCATCATCACCACCATCATCATCATCACCACCACCACCACCACCATCATCATCATCACCACCACCACCATCATCATCATCACCACCATCATCATCACCACCACCACCACCACCACCATCATCATCATCACCATCATCACCACCATCATCATCATCACCATCATCACCACCATCACCATCATCACCATCATCACCATCATCATCACCATCATCACCACCATCACCACCAATACCATCATCATCATCACCATCATCACCACCATCATCACCACCACCACCACCATCATCATTATCATCACCATCAATATCATCACCACCACCATCACCATCATCATCACCACCACCTTCATCAGGCATCATCATTGGTCCCCTGGGTTCTAGGTCCTGCCAAGAACACTGTCCCTCTGCCAGAACACACATACTTAAATCTGAACAGCCCAGGTCTTGGTGTCACCTGTGGCCTGGCTCTGCGTGTGACCCTGAACATGGGCCCGGCCCACCCCAACATTTTTGCATCAGCGCCCACAGAACCCAGCCCACCTGATGCTCCACCCCTGGGAAGCGTTTCTCCACACACCGCTGGAGCTGCTTAAAGGCCAGGCGCAGGGCAATCGGGCAGCGCCCTGCAGAGCTCACGATGGCATCCACAATGGACCCCAGGTATCCGGTCAGTAGCCCCAGGCTGGTCTCCCGCACCTGCTCCTCTGTAGGTGTGCCCTTGAAGGAGATCCTCCTGGAGGGAACAGGCAGAGCCTTCAGTCAGAACACCACACCACTGCCTCAGAACCCCCCGCCAGCCTCCACTGTTCCTCCCCTCACACCAGACTCCCTTCGGGAGCTTGAACGCTCAGGGCAGCATCCCACCTCAGAGACTTCACAGCGGCTGTTCCTTTGTCCTGGAACATGCCGGCGTGCAGCCGAAGTGCCACCTCCTCAGAATGTCCATCACCCGTCACTCATAGTTACAAGCTCTAGCTCTGGGTGTCTTCAGCACGGCCATGTCGGATGCATGTTCCGAACCTAAGGCCTCGGCACCTGCAGTCCCCACTGCCTGGAGCCCTCAAGCCGGAAGTTCTCAGCCTCTGTATCCAACTTACAGCCCCTGGCATTGCCCCAGGTGGTCCTAATGGTAATTCATGAGTTGCATATCTGACCCCTCCCATTTCACAGGCATGGAAACTGAGACCCAATCAATGTAACTTTACCAGACCTGAGATTATAAGTCAGGACAACCAACTCCAGTATCTATCTGCAATCCTGCCCCACCCAAGTCCCCAGTGCCCCATCATCCATAAGTGCCACTGAGTCTCCCGTGGTCTCCAGCGATACCCTGGGAGTTTCATAGATGACCCTGTCTTTCTGGTTGGGGCTTGGGTTCAAATCCCCACTTTGCAATTTCCCAGTTGTGTGACCTTGGACAGGGAGCTCCCCTTACTGAGTATCAGTAAAGAGGGTGCTGAGGCCTGTGTTTGAGATGGTCAAGAGGTGTGGGTTCTCTATTTTCCTCATTATTGTCCTAACAGGTGGCCTGCATCTAGCTCTAAGGGTTCCATGGAAGCCAGCACCCTGACTGTAGCAAAGAAGATTCTGGAAACAAAGGAGGAAGAGTCCATGGAGGTGTGGGATGGCTTTTAGTCACAGCCTAGCCTGCCTCCAATCTCACAGAAGGTTCCTGGGACCCATTTTGCAGACAATCCCTATGTGGGTCTCCATCATCTCCCAGCACACACTCATCTGTCTGCCCCCACCACTCATCTACTGCCCTACACACACTTATCTGTATGCCACATACATTCATCTGTCTGCCACACACACACTCATCTGTCTGCCCCACACACTCATCTGTCTGCCCTACACACACTCAGCTGTCTGCACCCTACACACTCATCTGTCCATCTCCCATACACACTCATCTACTACCTCACACACACCCATCTGTCTGCTCTACACACGCTCATCTATTGCTCCTCACACACTCATCTACTGCCTCATACACAATCATTTACCACCCCACACACACTCCCAGCATTACCCTGTTTTGAGCCTTCACATGCAAAACCCACAAGCATCCAAAACACCCCCAAGTGTCAGGCCAAGTCATAGGGTATGAGGGAGGCAGGATTTGGACTCACCCAGAACAGCCTGAGCTGCCACAACACACAGAGGCCTGAGAAGGACACACATGTGTCCCTAGGCAGGTGGCAGCCAGCACAAGCAGCCCAGGGTGGCTACAAACAATAAGGGGTGGCTGGAGGCCTGAGCCACCCTGTTGGGCTCACCGGGAGCGGTTCAGGTCCATCTTGCAAGGGTCCAACTCCATATATTTCTTCTCCTCGAAGACGCGGCTGATGACCGGCCTCAGGACCTCGTGCAGGTAGCGCATGCCCACGAGCTGGGGGCAGGGGTCACACGGAGCGGCTAAGGGTGGCAGGGAGTGCCCTAGGCTGGGGCAGGGGGTGTGCAGGGAGATTTGAGAGCCAGGCCAGCCACGTCCAAGGGTGCCGCCCAGGGCTGAAGCCAGGAACCTGCCACCAGCACCCAGCTCAGCCATCTAGTGCCACTGGGGGCCAGCAGGCTCTGGGGACTGGGTGAGCAGAGGGAGGAAGCCACATGCACCCAGACATGCCAGGTCCCCCCCACTCACCTTCATGAACTGTTCCATCGACTTGGATGCCAAGGAGTTAGAACGGAAGAGGGTGTTGGGGTCATCTGGGAGAATAGGGTGATGTGTTTGCTCGTGTGTGTGTGAGGAGCTCACCTCACTCACTCAAGGTGGAGGTGTGATTCTTTCAGCCTCAAGAATCAGGGAGACCCCAAAATGTCAACTTTATTCATAGTACAGAGGCTCAGAGTGGTTTGTTAAGCTGCCTGAGGTCACACAGCTTCTGGAGCTGGATCTGTGCTCTCAACCTTCCAGGGTTCACAGAATAGATGCCCCAACACATCAAAGTCCTCTAAAGAGCCCCATTTCTCCCCACTGGAGATCCTCTGCAGACCCATCTTTGGGGAGGGGCACCTGAGTGGGAAACTCACTGGTTCGAGCCACCTCACGCCTTGTGAGGTAGTCTAGAAAAGGCCCAGACAGGCCTTGGCCCAGGAAGAGCTTCACCAGCTTGGTGGCAAGGTCTTGACGGCAGTCCCCAGAGGCCAGCTCCTCCAGCACAGCCAGGGGGCTGGTGGTGTCCTCCTGAGCAGGGACAGGAGAGCCAACAGGTAACCCGAGGCCCCAAAGCAGAAGAGCTGGCCCTGGTTCCCAAGGGAGGGGAGCTATACCCCAGACCCGGAAGCCCAGATGGAGGCACCTGCATCACACCTACCTCAGCTGGCCCCTGTACCGACTCTAGAAGCAGATCCATGAGAGGCTGGTAATACTTAGAAGGCAGGACACGGTCCTCAGTGAGGCGCACCTTCAGCCGCAGGGCACCCAGGCTCCCCCTAGATGGAGCAGAGCATAGGGAAGGGGGTGTGAGTGCAGGCTAGCCCAGAGCAGGAGACGTGAGCCTGGGAAGAGGCAAGAGACACAGGGAAAAGATATAGGAGGGCAGCGTGGACCGAAATGGATAGGGAGAAAGAGGATTAATTGGGGACCCCAGACAGTATGTGGAAACGCCACGGTGGAGGCCACAGCTAGGTGCACAGACATACACAGGACAGGCAGGACAGCAAGTGGAAGTGTGGGTCTTGTGCACACAGTGGTATAGCCAGGTACGTGAACAGCGTGGACAGGAATACCCAGGAAAAGATCGACGGTGACAGGGAGCTCTGTGGTCAGTGTGCACAGCACGTATGTGCACAGGCAGTGATAACTATTCAGAACAGTGGTAGAACTCTTGCCTAGCACAGCCAAGGCCCTGGGTTCAATTCCTGACACTACATAATAAAGCAAGGAATGTGGCCAGGGAGGCAGGTGTGAGGGGACCTAACATTTGGACATGCATTGCATATGTGAGCCTGTCTATGGTGGACAGCTGGGGCAAGGGGTGCTTTGTGGGCCTGCAAAAACATCCTGGGGACATGTGACTAGGGCCAGAGGGACAGGGTGGGCTGGCACCAGCACCCAGGATAACCTGCACACAAGCTGAGGTGGTGTCCTTCCCCGGGCACCCATATTTACCCAGAATCCTCAGATTTAGGAAAGGGCAGGAGGCGGAACCAGCCATTGGGTGGCTTCTGCTGGAGGGTCTGTGGGGTGAACTCCACCTGTAGGAAGGGATACACAGACCTCAGCTGGAGGCCCAATCCTGCCTGACGCAAGGCCCACCCAGCCCTGGAGGGAGAGCTTAAACCGCCATCCACAGATGGCATGATGCCAGCCAGGGTCCAATTCTTCTCTCTCAAGCCAGGGCACCTAGGGCTTCTAGGGGACAGATAATTTACAATTGAGAAAAGCTAAGGCACCAGGCAGTAGTGGCGTATGCCTTTAATCCCATCACTTGGGAGCCAGCGACAATTATATCTCTGTGAGTTCGAGGCCAGCCTGGTCTACACAGTGAGTTCCAGGACAGCCAGGGCTACACAGCTACCTTGAAAAACCAAAAAATAAAAGAGAGAGACATTAAGGCTTGGAGAGATGGCTTGCCCTGGGCCACACAGGGACCCAGTAGAGAGCACAATGCCACTGTCACAGCCAAAGCCTCAGACAAGCCTGAGGCCATGTTCCCAGAGAACCGCTAAGAGGCACGGGGTTTCAGAAAAAGCCACACCGCCGTTCCAAACATTAATTTCCTCATGCACAGAGGGCGACAATGACTGTCAACCTCGCAGGGTAGTGACAGAGTTAGGTCCATGCAGATGGCTGGCACCAGTCTACCCAGGGACCTTTGTCCCAGGAGCCAACCTGTGGCCTCAGATAGGTCTTTGCCTCCTTCACACGGTCTCGGTTTTCTTGCCTGTCTCATGAACAGTGAGACTCCACTACTCAGGCTAGCCCTGGTACTCAAGGCAGCTTGGGCATCTGTCCTCAGACCCCATCTCAGCTTCCTGCTAATGGCAGGCAGTGGGGAGCCACGGAGGGCATTGGTTAGTGGGAAGCTGCTCACCATGCCCAGGAAGTCATTCTTGCCCACCATGTCCCAATCCCAGAGCTCCACTCGCAATGGGGACGTGGTCCCCGGCGCCTCCCGCAGCTCCAGCACCTCATCCCAGTGTGGGAAGCGGGTCTTCTTGATTGTCTGAGGGTGGAAAGAGCTGTGAGTGGAAGAGGTGACTGGCTCCACCCACTGAGGGGTGTCCCACTCCTTCCTGGCTGTCTGCTTACCGACGTTTCCAAACTATGGTTGCCCCAAAACACACGTGCAAATGGGTCTGACGTGCCGGAGATGTCCCGGGGGGCCAGGTCCCTGGGGACAGAGGAAGAGAAGGGGGGTGTGGTCACAGGCCCTCAAGGACCCAGACCCAAGGCAGACCTAGGAAAGAGAGTTCAAGCTAGACCATTCTAATGGCAATGTTCTGTGTCCAGGGCAATGAGCCTGCCCATCACAGGGGCCCAGGCCAGGTCCGTCACTGCACCCATGCAGACTCTGCAGTTTCCGTACACAAAACTTAGAAGGAAACATGAGATTTCCAGATTTCCCTTGATAAGGGATATCCGAGGCACAGAAAGATCAGACTCTGTATTACAGAGCTCAGCAAGGAAAGGGACAATGGGAATGAAAAAAAAAATGCCTCAGTCTCCCCAGAGACCCTACACAGGGACCTACAGATTCAAAACCTGACCCTGCACTCACTGGCTGGTTGACATTAGAAAAAGTCGCCTCCTCTCCCTGAGGCTTAGTCCAGAAAATGGGGACAGCCACAGACCAAGTTCACAGAGCTAAGGGTCCAATGAGATGGCATAGGCGAGTTACTTTGCCTAGCACGCGGCTCAGCTCACTTATTCATTCAACAAACATCCATGCCCACACCTTGCTTAGGAACAAAGGGAAAGCATAAGACACAGACATCCTGCCTGTGGTTACCATGGCAACTCAAAGCCTCACCTGAGTCAGCTTGCCCATCCCCCTTCTCACAGGGGCCCCCAAATCCAGGAACACCCCACCACCACCACCAGGGGCTGTTTCTTCCTCCTGCTTGCTTCCCAGGCTTGCTGGGCATCCAAAGCCTTTGGTTTCCTAGGAACCAACACAGTTGCTAAGCGACAGCCATCGGTCCCTCTCCTGCTTGCAAGGATCCTGTACAGCCTAGTGTCTGGGGAGGGGGTCCTGGGCAGAAGAGCTGAGCTCAGACCCCTACACACAATCCATTATCTGGTCCCCTTCCTTCTTGGGTCATTTCCTCATCCACACATCTCCCACATCCAGCTGGGGCCAAGGCTGAAACCTGAATCCCCAGGTGTCAGGGGAAGCCCAGAGAGGGCAAGGAAGGGTCTTATGGTCGCACAGCAAGCTAGAAATACGGATTGTCCTTAATGTGTGCGGGCATTAAGAGTGGAGGCGGGTGAGTGGAGGGCAGACAGACAGGATGTCCCGAGGGAGTAGATGTAAGAGAGCTGAGGGATGTCGGTGGAGGGCTGTGGTCGGGAGGGGGCAGCACGCCATGAAGGGAAGATGGATATGGTCTCTAGGGCCCCCCCTGTGGGTTTTCCTGTCCCCGAGTCTGTTGACTTCCTTCAGGCTTTCCTCCCTCTCAGCCCCTAAGACTCCCAGGTCAAGCCAATAAGAATTAACCCTGCAATGTTCTGTAAAAGTGAGGCTCTTGATCGGTTGTACAAGCAGAGTTGGTAGGTCACCAGGCCCAGGCCATGAGGTCTATCATGTCCCCACTTGGAGATGCTGCCTGACGTCACCTTCCTGGATCTATCACGCCTGAGGCCACCCATCGCCTCAGTGAGCCAATAATTAAGTCTTCTGCCCGAGAAGTAATGCTCTGCTATTTATTTATTACTGTGTCTGTGTATGTATGGCATGTGTGTGTGTGTGTGTGTGTGTGTGTGTGTGTGTGTGTGACTGTGTGCATCTGTGTGACTGTGTGCATCTGTGTGTCTGTGATTGTGCCTTTATGCGAATGTGTGGAGGTCAGAGACAACGTTCAAGAGTTGGTTTCTTCCTTCCACCATGGGTTCCAGAGATCCAACTCAGGTCATCAGGCTCGAGTGGCAAGAGATTTACCTGCTGAACCATCTTCCCAGCCCTGAGCTGTTAAAACTTGATTATTACCGTCCCCCCACACACTCATCTGTCTGCCTTACACACTCATCTACCACCCCACACACACTCATCTGTCTGCCCCACACACACTCATCTGTCTGCCCCCCACACACTCATCTGTCTGCCCCACACACTCATCTGTCTGCCCTACACACTCATCTGTCTGCCTTACACACTCATCTACCACCCCACACACACTCATCTGTCTGCCACACACACACTCATCTGTCTGCCCCACACACTCATCTGTCTGCCCTACACACTCATCTGTCTGCTTTACACACTCATCTACCACCCCACACACACTCATCTGTCTGCCCCACACACACTCATCTGTCTGCCCCACACACTCATCTGTCTGCCCCACACACTCAACTATCTGCCCCACACACTCATCTGTCTGCCCCACACACTCATCTGTCTGCCCCACACACACTCATCTGTCTGCCACACACACTCATCTCTCTGCCTTACACACTCATCTTTCTGCCCTACACACACTCATCTGTCTGCCCCACACACTCACTCATCTGTCTGCCCCCCTCGAGGATCTAGCAGACTGTTATTTGTCCCTGAACACCTGGGTTAAGATTTTGCTTTTGCCAGGTGTGGTGACCCAAACATTTAATTCCAGCAGTTGGGAGGCAGAGGCAGGAGGATCTCTGAGAGTTTGAGGCCAGCCTGGGCTACATAGAGAGACCCTTGAACTCACAGAGATCCACCTGCTTTTGCCTCCTGAGTGCTGAGATTAAAGGTGTGTGCCACCACCGCCCAGCTTGGTTTTGTGTTTGTTTGTTGAAACAGGGTGTCTTGTAGCCCAGGCTAGCCTAAAAAGATGACCTTTAATTCCTGAGCCTCCTGCTTCCACCTCCTGAGTGCTAGGATTAGACATGTGTACCACCATGCAGTTTATGTGGTGCTGCTGCGGATAGAATCCAGGGCCTTGTGCATGTTAGGCAAGCACTCTACCCACTGAGCCACATCCCTAGCCTCCTTGCTCATCTTCAGAGCACCCCACACTTCCCTCAAGGCAAGTATACCTGGCCTGTCTCACATGACAGCGGAGGCATCGGCCCCGAGCGTCCTCCAGCAGCTTCACAGCCAGGTAGACCTCACCCTGCACCTCCTCGTCTGGATCCACTCTGCTCAGGTTGATCCAGCTGTCGATCCCTGCAGGGCACACACGGTGTTTGAGAAGCACCTGTGCTCACTCAGCACTGTGTGAGCTCAGAACTGCCATGGCTGACGACCACGCGTGATGCTGGCGGCTTCTCACGCAGGACCTCAGATTTGGTCTGGAATCAGCCCCGTGTCAAAGGAGGAAACTGAGGCACAGACTAGACTGCCCTCTACCCCACAGCTGGGAGACAACAGAGATTGGGAAGGCAGACGCAGACAGATATCTGTGTGTTCGAGGTCTACAAAGCAAGTTCCAGGACAACCAGGGCTACACAGAGAAACCCTGTCTCGAAAAGAAAAAAAAAGGAGAAAATGACAGAGATGGAGTCTGAACATGGGTAGTGAAGTTTTGGGCAGTCATCCTGGGTTCTCTAGAACGTGAAACACACACACACACACACACACACACACACACACACACACACACACACACCCCTCATCACACTTTGAACACATTGCTTATTGACTTCTGACTCCCACTGTAGCTATGGGCAAGTCAGCTTCCAGCCCAACCCCTCTTGGCAAATATCGTTCTTTCCCTGGTTTCTCTTTTGTCTTGTTTCCACACAGGGTCTCCTTATGTATCCCAGGCTAGACCAGAACCTCCTGTCCCTTCCACCTCCACCTCCTGAGTGCAGGGGTCACAGCCAAGGCCACCATGCCTGGCTCAATGCTTTCACCTCCTGGGGCCCCTTTCTCTCTTTAAACATCCGACTTCTCAAAGCACCTGTGACTGTGGCTAGTGTTAACAATTTGACAGACTCCAGAATCGCCTGGAAGATAGGCCTCAGGCACACCTGGGAAGGATCAGCTGGATCAAGGTTAGCCCCTCAGGACACCCATGGGGGATTCTCTTGATTAACTGTCGAGGGGAAGACCCATCACAATATGGGCAGAACCATTCCCTAGGCCGGAACCCTGGACCATGCAAGATGAAGAAATGGAGTCATTCCTCTCTGCTTCCTGATTGTGGATGAGATGCCACCAGCCCCCTCAGCTCCTGCTGCCTCAACCTCCCTGCTGCAATGAACTTCTCTCCTGAACTGTGAATAAACCCTCTCTCTCTTAATCCACTTCAGTCAGAGTCACAGGAAAAGAAAAGCCCTGAATTCCAGCACACAGTGAGACCCGGTCTCAAACAAACAAACAACAAACAACCCTTGGTGACTCCCTACTGCCGCTGGAAGGAACCCCAGAATCAGATCCTCTGACAATGCAGTTACAGACCCTTCTGAGCCACATGTGGGTGCTGGGAACTGAACTCTGACCTCTGGAGGAGTGGTGCTCCCTCATAACTGCTGAGCCATCTCTCCAGCCCCTGCAGCTCTAATACAGTAACCAGCAAACATGCAGCTGGGGCTGGAGGCACAACTCAGTGATGGAGCCATTGGTTTGCTCCTAGCACTGATGATGATGGTGATGATGATGATGGTGATGATGGTGATGATGGTGATGGTGATGATGCATAAATAAGGTCTCACTATGTAGCCCAGGCTAGCCTCCTGAATGCGGTGATGACAGGCATGTACTGCCAAATTCAACTTGGGAAGTCACTCTATCAGCATCTACCCTCCTCGCTGGCATTCCCAGCAGTAAGATGTGTATGTGGAATCCCACTGCCCCACCAAGATGAGGACAATGTCCCCCTGTCCAGCACCCACAGGTGCCCTTTCCTGAGGCATCTTTCTTTCCTTTGGCTCTTGAAACTCATGGGGTCTGTGGTGTATTAAAAAGAATATGTACAAGAGTGTATGATTTGATTCAATGCATAAACTTCCAGGAATTTGTCTGACTGGTGGGGACATGAATGTGTGACACCATTAGTTAAGTACAGGGCTGTTCACTGCAACTGCTCCAGTTGGGAACACATTGCCAACACCCCCAGATGCTTCACCAGGGAGCCAGCCAAGTGCATGACGGGAAATTACAGCAGCATGCAGTGATTTCAGAATTCAGAAATCCTTCAAGCACTGTTAAGCAAAGACCCAAAAGGTACACTGTGGCTGCTAGGCACAGTGGCACCTGCCTGTCTTCCCAATACCGGGAGGCTGAGACTGGACTGTCATGCATTGCAGCCAGCCTGGGTGACTTGTCTCAAAATACATGGTGAAGGGGCCTGGAGAGACAGCTCACACTGTCTGCTCTTCCAGAAGCTCTAGGGTTCAGTTCTCAGCACCCACATGGTGACTCACAGCCATCTGTAACTCCAGTTCCAAGGAATCCAACGCCCTCTTCTGGCCTCTGCAGGCACTGCATACATGTGGTGCACTTAACAGACAAGCAAAAATGCTCACACATCTGTGAGTTCGAGGCCAGCCTGGTCTACAAAGCGAGTCCCAGGAAAGGCGCAAAACTACACAGAGAAATCCTGTCTTGAAAAACCAAAATAATAATAATAATAATAATTAATTCAAATTTAAAAATACACCATGAGGTTTTAAAAAAGGCAACTAGAAAAAAACCAAGTGTAACAGGCTGTGTGCTGAGAAAACCCATGTTCACAAGCACTTACACACTCATGTACACACACACACACACACACACACAGAGTGCAGCATGGTGAGCTCAAACCCTGAACCCAAACAACCTTAGTCCCAAGTCCTGGCTGTCACAAAACCTTTATGACCATGAGCAAGTCACCGAACCCTCTAGGCCTCAGCACTATCACAGGAAAAATAAAAGAGAATAAAGGTCCCCACCTCAGAGGAGGGCTCAGCATGCATTCACAATGTGTCAGTGTGGCGGGTCCTACTATTGTTCTTACTTTTATATGTTTTTTAAAAAAAAAAAAGTACTGCAGGGCTGGGGTACAGTTTGGAGGCAGCATGCTTGTGAGGCCCTGGGTGCATCACCAGGATGCAAATATAAAGTGTCTGAAAACACATAAGGAGGCTGGCCACGGTCAGGCATGATATTGAGCACTGGAATACCAGCATGAGGGAAACTGAGGCACGGAGGTCATAACTTGGGGGCTATCTAGGGCTACATCGAAAGAGCCTGTCTCAAACAGACAAAACTGAAGCTGCTGACTGCACAGGATGGGGACCAAAGGCCCAGGTGGGAAGGGATGCCATGCTTCTGCTGTGTGAGCCCCAGGTGTACAAAAACAAATTAGCTGCTCAATAAATGAACTGGATTACAAATGAAAGAGACAGGACGCAAAAGACACATCCACTGGGCAGTGGTGTTGCATGCCTTTAATCCCAGTACTTGGGAGGCAGAGATAAGGGGAACACTGGGGGTTCAAGGCCAGCCTGGCCTACACAGCAAGTTCTCAGACGTCAGAACTGTTACATAGAGAAACCCTGTCTCAAAAAAACCAAGAGAGATGGGCAGGGGTGGGAATCCTCCCTCTTCAGGCTCTGAGGCCACAACCTAAGTCCCTGCAAGGCCCTTGTGGGTCAGACCATTTTTCCTCTCATCCCAGCCAGTCCCTGCTCACCTCGAGGGTCGGCTGTGATTGCCTCCTTGCTCAGGGAGATCTTCCCAATGATGTCGTCATGTCTGTGGGGAGGTGGCAGGAGAGGGTCAGAGCGGGACGAGCACACTCCCGTGGAGCCGTGGGGACAAGTGTCAGGGGTTGGAGGCAGCACACTTCCTCTCGGTGTGTGGATTGGTGTGTGGCTTGGGATCCCCAGGCGCTCCCCACCCACCCACCACACACCCAACCGTGTCCTCATCCAGCACGTAGAAGGCCAGGTGGTGAAAGTCCAGAGGCAGGTGCACTGTGTACTCCTCCCCCCAGAAGGGGCTCAGGCTCCTCCAGATGGTGGCTGTCCTGCAAGAGGGGTGCTGGGTGGGTGACCTGGGGACCCCCACAAACACAGCTGGGGGACACACACACACACACACACACACACGACCGACATGGCCATGCACACGCTTCTAGAATCTACACACATGCCCCCCATCCCAGGAATACAGCAAGTGCACTCAGACGCGTGGGCCCAGGCAGAGAAGCAAACCCAAACCCAATGTACACACACATATATACCAGAGACGCAGACACATGCAGGCACAGCTGCAGGGAGTCAACATGTGCATGTACACATGCAGGCACCCATGCACATACCCATGTCCCCAAGAACCAACTAAAGAGGTTCACAAGTAGACCAAAACACACACACACACACACAGACCCATGGAAACACATAGATACATACACCTAGACATGCCGAGAAAGCCAGAGACACGGGGTGTCACATTCACACAGACACAGATGCACACACATGCATCCTCAGAAACATCTAGAAATCTGTTTGCAAACACAGACACAGTGTCCCAGATAGACACAAGCCTGGAACATGGAGACACAAAGACAAGCTTACATAACAACGTACAATACACTAGTCACCAATACCTAGTGGCCCATTCACTCACTCCCTCCAGGCCCCTCTCCCCCCCCAACCCCGCCCAGACTGTAGACATCATCTGGATTGGGGTGAACTCAGTGATGCCTGGGGAGGATTGAGGCTGAAAACAGGGGAGGGCTTCCCATACAAATTAGTCAGGCAAAAGAGAACTGGGCAAGGAAAACAAGCGTTCCAGATGGCTGGAACAGCATGTGTAAAGGCCCTGAGGCAAGTATGAGCAGGATACTGTGGGACCAACAGTGGTCAGAACACTCAGGGCTTCGTGGCACCCAGAAAGTCAGGGGACACTAGGGTCGAGCCAAAGCTGGACACAGGCACTCATACATAGGTTCAACATCTGGACCTGGAACCCTGACAGGGCTCCCACTACAGCTGCTCCTGGGGACAAAGACTCTACACTGCCCAGCGAAGCCCCAGCCCAACCCAGTGTGCAAATCTTGCTTCCTTCTGTTGGTTCTTTACAGTCCAGAGAAGGGAGGACAGCTGCCTCCAGGCCTACAAAAAGCCCGTCTGAGGCTTGGGGGCTAGCATCTTATAATAGCATAAACACAGGGGGAGCCATGGGAGGGGTCAGCATTCCCTGGGGGCTCCCCACCCCCAGCTACCAGCCCATCTGGACCAGAACTAGAGCCAGAAGCATCCTGAATCCTGCCGTCTCCATAGAAACCAAGGCTTCAGCCACCACCACCCACCCACCCCCTCAGGTCCGTGGGGGCTGAGAGCTGTCCCTTCCTTGACCTGCCGGGGAAGAGAAGCCCAGCTCAGCTGATGTCCCCTCCAGACTCAGCACCCACAGATCTCCACACACCCGCCTTTGCATTCACACCTGAGGCACATGCACATACCGCCCCCCTCTGGTACCCACGGGAGTCCTGTGGACTTGCACACCCACACAGACGCACACACATGGTCAGAAGCATTCACACCAGCTCTGTGGCACCCCAGATGGGCAGACTAGTACACACACACACACACACACACACACACACACTTGAACATTTGTGTGAATACAACACACCCAGACACCCGCAGCACCCAGAGGCCCGGAGACAGCCAAACCAACCAAGCGTGAGATGCCGGTCCCGCCTCCCCTCCCCAACAGACCACTGGGGAGGTAAAGCCTGGTGGTTGGCTGAGTCAGCCCCAGGGAGCCAGGGACATCATGGGTCCCCAGACAGAGAGGATATTGGCCAGTTGACATCGGCCACAGTGGTGTAGGTACCCAAAAGGCCAGGGCATAAGTAACCTCCTTGAAGCCTGAAAGACAACCCCCACCTCCATGAGGGGCTGCTCACTCTGCTCCTCTGGGAAGTACTGGGTCCCCTCCCCTCCCCACCCTACCCCATGCTGACTACGTACCTGGCCACAACCTCATCATCGACTTTCACCAGGCAATAGGGGTCACTGCTCCCAGACCTGTGAGAAGAGGAGGTCCAGGAGGCTATAGGAAGGGGCAACCATGGTGGGAGCCTAAATTCCCACCTCAGGCAAAGTGAAGCTAAGCCTCAGAGAGGGGAGGGGACTTACCCTGGGTCACACAGCAACTCCTACAAAAAGGCAAGACCTTGGGGAACATGAGCAGGTTATATCATGGCTGCCCAGGCCAGTCACCTACCACCCATAGGCAGTATAAGCCTGCACGTCCATCCTGCTCTGGGACCTCTATACGACTTCAAGAGATGTTAACACCCACCCCAGCCAGCCCCCAGAGAGGGCCGGAGGGGTTAAAAGAAAGAGAGATGTGGAGGAGGGATCATGGGTTACCCTGAGATCCCTGCCACAGACAAGACCCTAATGCCAATGTCTGAGCTAAACACTTTGCTCCCCAGCCTGCCCCCAACCCCCATCTCCAGCAGGAAGGACTTGTGGGCACACACGAAGGTTTGGGACCTCAAAACTGAACTCAAAGAGATGGCTGTAGGGCTGGAGTATGGCTCAGTGGTAAAGTGTTTGCCTAGCATGTTCAAACCCTGGGTCCCATCCCCAGCAGGAAAAAAAAAAAAACAATCAAAATCAAATCCCAAAAGACATGTGCTATTTCCCCTCACAAAGCCATGAGCCCTAGGCCAATCAAAGACAGCCCCACCCACCTCCCCTTTATAATAGTAGTCACCAGTAAACCCAGCTAAAGCTGCCTACCTGGGTCTCCATTGCCTCACTCCCAAAGCCATCTCCTTGGAGAGGTTGTCTCTCACTGCCACTGACTAAAATGACCCTCCAAGCTATTTGGAATGGGCCACACTCACAGTCCCAGCTCCCGGGAGGCTGAGGTAGGAAGCTTGCCTTAACCCAGGAATTCAAGGTCAGCCTGGGCAACATAGTGAGAGCGAGGCTTAGATAGATAGATAGATAGATAGATAGATAGATAGATAGATAGATAGATAGATAGATAGATAGATAGATAGATAGGTGTGTGGATGGATGGATGGATGGATGGATGGATGGATGGATGGATGGATGGATGGATGAATTGGTGGTGGGGTGGGTGGGTGTGTGGATGGATGGATGCATGGGTAGATTGTGTGGAGCGCAGGCTCTGGAGGAGGGTGGGATGGATGATACAAACATGATTTCAGCCTGACTCTCCTAGCCAAGTCCCCTCTGCTCCTCCAGCTGCTTTCTCCGGCCACCCACCCACACCCACCCACACAACCACACAGAACAGGATGCTGCTGGCTGCAACCTGGGCCTTTGGTTAGCTGTCTGAGTCCTTCCCTGTCCCTCAGTTTCCCTCCACGGCTCCTCTCTCTCATTCTTCAGCCACCCCAGTGCAGATGAGATCAGTTGGCATGGAGGCTTGGAGATACAGCTTCTCCCAAGCAACCTGGCTGACCCTAGGTCCCTCAAGGGAGTAGGGTTGTGCTCCAGAGCCATGACTCACATGGCCTTATCAGGCTCCTATCAGGTAGGGGCCAGGGTGGCAGGCAGGGCTGGCCTCTCCCAGGCTCTGGTCTCCCCAGACTCTCGGCCTCTCCCATGGCCCCTGTCTAAGTCAAACATGGGAAAATGTAACCCTCAGCCATAACTTCCCAGTATGGTTCATACACTGAAGCTGTTAGTATTTATGTCCTAGCTTTGTGACCTTACAGTCATGACTGCCTCTCTGGTCCTCAGTTTCTCCATTTGTAAAACAGAGAAACCAGTCAGCCCACACAAAGTGTTAAACATGATCCCTGTCCATGGTAAGCCTTCAGTGATGATTGGCAGGGTCGGCCACCCCCTTAACCTTGAGGGTCAGGCTGAATCTAGGCCCTCTGCCTTAGAAGAGGAAACGAGATAACACCCCAGCTAACACCCCACTCTCAGACAAGGGAACTCCAGCTTGCTCTGAGAAGATCCATTTTGAAAAGGGAGCTGACCACTAGAGAAACTGAGGCAGGATGTGCCCAGCAGGCACAAAGACATCTCCTCAGCCACCCCAGAGCTTACCTTGGCCAGAAAACTGGAGGGAGTGGGTAAGATGCAAGAAAACTCAAGCCCCTTCCAGAAGAAGCAGGAGACCCCTGAGCCTGTATCCTAGCCCAGCGGCAACATCTGCCATTGGTTCCATAAGTCTCTCCCAAGACTGGTGGGCCAGCTGGAGTTCAACGAGCCAAGAGTCCTATTTCTGGGCAGATCCCTTCAGCCAGCCAGCAAATGCCAAGTCTTCTCTCCTACCCTACAGCTCTGCAATCTCTAATGCCCAGAGACATCTTGAAGAGGGGGTAGCTTGTGGCGGGTGCCGTCACTCCCTGCATTTACTTCAGGTGTGTGTTTATTTATGGTCACTGATGGGAAAGATGGGACACCTAGATTACTCCAAACAGCTCCCCCCTTGGTACAGCTGCAGTGTTGGCGGATAAGGAGGTTCCCAAAATCAAAGGTGTTGGTGGGGGGGGGGGATGCAGAATCTGCAGCTTGGGTAATTGGGACTTCCACCCAAGCGAAGAAGGACTCCAGGTCTCCCGTCTGCTCACCCTTCCACAGCTGATCCCCGAGCCAGTGTCTTCCACCAACACCCCCACCAGCTGGACATGGGATCCAGCAACACCTCCTTCCAGTTCTACACTATCCAGATGGGACACCAAGGGCCAGCAAAAGGCAGGTTTAAGGTCACTCAGCACAGCTCCTCCCAAGGATCACAGCACCTGTCTCAGGTGCTGGCACCTTCAGAGCCCCTTCTGGCTCTGGACCAAGCAGGAAGGGGAACCCGCTCGCTCCCTCACCCACCCCGTTCTGCTGAGTCAGCACTTGCTGACTCAGCCCTGGAGAAGCAGAGCCAAGGATAGGGGCAGAGGGACCCAGCGTCCCCAGCCCCATCACATGCGGTACATGTGAGCGAGTGGCTTTTAGAGCAGTTGGGGATCTGAGACAGCCCACCATGGGTTTGCAGGTATAAGACTGCGGGACCGGGGGTCCCGGGGGTTCCGCGTTAGGGAGCACCTGGTGAAACTCTGCAAACCTAAACGCCTCGGAGGCAGGCAAAATCTTGGGGTCCATCTGGACCACAGTCCTCTGGGGCTCTACCCGTGATCTCTGGGTAGCCCTGCTCCGTCGTCCAGAGAAGCCCCACCTCCAACACCTGCTCTAGGTAAGGAAGGGGATCATCAGTCCCCTCCTTGGCTCTAAGAGGACCCGTCCAGAGATTCCTTCTCCTGCCCTGGAAGACCCACTTGGGGACATCCTAGGACAAAGCCACCTTCTTTTCCCAGGGCAGCCGGGCGCGGCATCTGCTAAGCCTGGGTGCCCCCTCTCACGGGACAGAGAGGGCGGATCCCCAAGGGTGGGTCCTAGACGGAGGCCCCCACAACCCTTCCACGCACCCCAGTGGGCACCCGGGGACTCACACATCCTTGGCGGGCAGCGCCCGTCCCTCCACCACGCGAATACTCAGCGAGCCGCTCTTGGCCATGTCGCACAGTCCCAAACTTTCCAGGCAAGGAGTCTGCCGAGGTTCCAAGGTTGGACCAGGAGGTGACCCTACATGTCACCAGCTTCGGGTCCGGCGCGCTCCACCCAGGCTCCCACGGGTCCGGGTCCGGGGTGCGACTGGGCTGGATGCGAGGCTAGGAGACAGAAGTGCTGGATCCCGAGAGCGGACATGCGTCCCGTGCCACAGGTAGCCGCGCGCTGCGCTCCCTCCGGGCAAGCAGAGCCTGGCGTCTGCAGCTCGGGAGGTCCCTCCCGATCCCGCCCCCTACAGCTGCCCCGCCCGCCCCGAGCCCCGACTCGAGCGCCCCCTGCTGGCACCCCAGCCCGCTGCACCCAACCGGGGACCCCAGGAGCTTTGGGTCAGAGGTGGGGGGGGTGTGCCGCGGGCAGTCGGGCAGGGCAGCGGGCTACTACTGAGCTGGCATTGGGCCCTCCAAGAACCCGGGTGTCTCCCAGGTGCCCCCCACCCAGCACCTCCCACGCCTCTCCCACCTCCGCCACCTGCCACCCGACACCAGCCTCGGGGTCCCCGAACAGTAGTACTCCTGCTGGGCGGCAGGCGGCGCACACTCCCTGGGGGTCTGATGCGAGCGAGAGGAGGGAGGGGCCTCGAACACCCCCCTTGCATCGTCTCCAATTAAACCCGGGAGTGTGCCAGCGGAGGCTCCCACGTCACTGGCTGCCACTGCGGGGGAGGAAACCGAGGCCGTGGGGGGAGGGGAGGCGCGGAGATAACACTGCCAGGGCGACACGATAAGAGCCATCTGCAACCCTCGAACACTTCACTGTGTGCCAGGCACGGACCCGAGCCTTTCATGTGGATTATCTCAGTTCCGAGCCCTCAGCAACTCCGTATGCCCTGTATGCCGTCCATCTGCGGATTGGAAATAACAACAACAACAAATGGGGGTTCTGAGAGGTGGGGTCACTTGCCAGAAGTCCCCTTCCTGGGTCTGAATTCTGACTCCGGCCACTTGGTAGATTTGGTAGCTAGCTGTGTGGTCTTGGGTGAGTCACTCAACCTCTCTGTGCCCCGGTTTGGTTTTTCTCATCTGTTCAGTGAGGGCGACGCGTGTCTCATTCACAGGGTTTAGAGAGAATTCAGTGAGAAACTCCGATACGGGCCTCAGAACAGTGGGTAGGCACCTAATCAGCCACACAAAGTATTCGGTATTAATATTGTTCTTCCAGGTGTGGCTGAAATGTCACATCTCCTGGCAAGGCTTTCAGGATGCCCTCCCACCCCGGGCAAAGCTCTTTTTCCTCTTTGCTCGGTTCCCAAAATGCTTTGTGCCTGTGCACGTTTTAAACGGGATCATGTGAACAGGAGGCTTGTCCCACGGTAGACACCGGCAGGGTGCGCTTCCTTCCTCCTGCAGTCTGTGGCTTACCTAACTCGAGAGCATTTAAAAGGCTGGCAAGGGCCTTGTGCAGCAGGCCAGCTTGGAGCCCCGCAACCCTGGGAGGGCAGAATTAGGTCACCTGCCACTGCCCAGACTGGCAGAACTGGGAGCATCTGCCCAGTCCCGGGAGTACCTGCCCAGCCATAGGAGCACCTACCTAGCCCTGGGAGCACCTGCCCGACCCCGGGAGAACCTACCCAGCCCCAGAAGGATCTGTCCAGCCCTGGGAGCATCTACCCAGCATCCCCACCCCCGAAGGACCTGCCCAGCCCAGGGAGTATCTACCTAGTCCTGGGAGCACTTGCCCAGCCCCAGGAGCACCTGCCCAGCCCCAGGAGCACCTACCCAGCCCCAGGAGCAGCCTAGCAGTCTGAGTCCACTCCCTCCCCCATTCCACAGCCAGCACCCAGCCCAGATGGGAGTGGGTGGGTGCCCTGGGGTTCTCTCCCAGTTGGTTGCTGGGAACAGCTGAGCAGCCAGATCCCCAGAGGGATGCCAGGGGTGACCCAGGGCTGAGTCCAGAAGGGCAGCATCCTCCCTGCTCCCATCACCACCTGCCACCATCTTCAGTGATCACTCCACATCTCTCTAGGGAGGAAGAAGACTTGCCGAGTGCCCAGGTGTGGCTCCCCTGCACCCCCCCCCCACACACACACATACCTGGGCAGACACCTCTGCCTGGAATCCTTTGCTCCTGGGGTTACAGAGACCCCTGACAAGTCATCCAGGTCCTGGATCCCACAACATAATGGCCAAACAGTCACACAGCCATCCTTAAGCCAAAGCTAAACAGGAAGCCCCACTCCAGGCCCCCAGGGGGAGTTAGTTGTCAGGTCGAGCTAGGCCTCCAAGGAGCCAGCTCTGTCACCCACTCCCTTGACACCAGGTCAAGGGACCACTCTCTCTAAATATTCTACATGACCCTCCCCCAGGCACTTCCTGTTCTAAGAAAAATTAAACTAAAACCAACAGGAGCTGGGATCCTGCTCACACAACCCCTATCCGGGGACCACAGGGGAAAAGACAACCAGGGAGGGTGTGTGACTTGCTGGGAGCCACCAGCCAGGACAGGGAGAAGAGGCTCTGGCAGCCATCAGAGAAGCCTGAGACCCAATCATGTACCCTCACACGGGCAGTGTGAGGCCAGCTGTTCCAAGCTCACAGTAGGGGCTTGTGGTATGCCGAGCACACAGTAGGTGCTCGTGGTATGCCCCCACAGTCTCCTAAAAGGCAAACACACAGTTCCTGTCAGCATTCTGCATCATTCATGCCTGCAGACAGTAGACAACAGACATGGGGAGACTTAGGTGAAGCCTGGGCGTGATAGCGCACACCTGCAATCCCAGCACAGGCAGCTAAGGCAAGAAGATGGAGAAGTCCAGGTTAGCCTGGGTTACAAAGACAAACCCATCTTAAAAAAAAAAAAAAAAAAAAAAAAAAATAGGGTCTGGGGCCATCACCCAGTTGGTAAAGTGTTTGCCCAGTATGTGCATAGCCCTGACTTCTTTTCCCCACACCACAGTGGCTCACAGCTGTAATACCAGTACTTGGAGGACAGAGACAGGAGGGTTTGAAGTTTAAGTTCATCTTTGGCTGCTTAATGAGTTCAAGGACAGCCTAGGCTAACCTCTAAATGAATAAAGTCTTAAGTGGGAAAGGTGTTGGCTCAAGGTTTAGGAAAGGGGTCTTGTTATTGAATCCCAGCACTGGGTGCTCTCAGAGAGGTGGGTTACCCTCTTGGTGCCTCCGTTTTTTCCTGTGTGAATCGGGGCTGTTAACAGCACCCATCTCGTTGGAAGCATGAGGGCATGGAAGAAGTGTCGGTATTAGCACACCTGGTATACAGCAAGTGCCCACTAGGTGTGATGGTCCTCATGTAGAATCCCAGCTCACTCCGGAGCCTAGAAGCTCCTCTTGGTTTAGCATCATGGCCAGGTCCTGGGAATGGGGCCAGGTAGAGTGCCAGGTCCAGCCCAGAATTCCAGGGATGGAGGGAGTGCCGCATTCCAGCAAGCACAAGGAAGTGTCCGTTCTGGACTGTAGAGCTGGAGGAAATCTGGGTTTTGTTTTTTGTTTTTTTAACCCAGGCAGAAAGATCCCAAGGTCAGAGTTCTGCCTGCCCCTAATGGCTCACCGCTTAGATCTGGCTGATACCAGCACATCATCCTGGTGTGTGACATGCTTGGCAGGGACCCAGGGGAACTCATAGGCTCTGAGCTGACCCTCCCTACCCTAACATCACTACAGGGGTCTGGGCAGGCAGGGCAGTACCACAGAGGGCTTCCCTGACTGTGAGATCTGACTGAACCACCTTTGGAACCCCACCTTCCCAACTTGAAACCATGAAAGGAAAACATACTTCATGGAAACTGGCAATTGATACACTGAGCTTGGGTTTGATTTAGGGAAAGACGCTCACTATGGAAGCCAGGCTGGTCTTGAACTCACAATCCTCTTGCCTCAACTGCCCCAGTGTTGGGATCCTAGAGTTGAAATTCTGACTGTTTATGATGTTAAGCCCCTTTACCAACCCATCACTGGGTTTGGGACTCCGGGGTTCACCCTTATGGCTTTTCCCAAACTGGGTACCTGTCCATAACCCCAGCACACAGGAGGTGGAGACTGTAGTTCAAGGATGATCTCAGCGGTATAACAACTTCCAGGCCAGCCTGGGCTACAGGCAACATTATGAGCAAAACTGAACAAATGACTTTTTCCTCCACCCCAATTTTGCCTTTTCTGTCAAGTCCCGCCCACCCAAGGGAAGCCTTTTTTTGTTTTGTTTTTGTTTTTGTTTGTTTTGTCTTGTTTTTTCAAGACAGGGTTTCTCTGTGTAGCTTTGGTGCCTGTCCTAGATCTCGCTCTGTAGACCAGGC
This sequence comes from Onychomys torridus, assembly GCF_903995425.1. Classification (NCBI taxonomy): domain Eukaryota; kingdom Metazoa; phylum Chordata; class Mammalia; order Rodentia; family Cricetidae; genus Onychomys; species Onychomys torridus. The sequence continues at coordinate 32,221,311 of NC_050464.1, forward strand.
TGGCCTCGAACTCACAGAGATCCACCTGGCTGAGTGCTGGGATTAAAGGCGTGCACCACCACCACCAGCTCTGTCTGTCTTCTTGATGGCTGCAACCGCCGTGGCTAGGTACACAGCCTGGTGTAGAGTAAGTGCTCAGCAAACTTGTAAACAAATCAAAGACCCAGTAGATAGTAGGTGTGCCAGCCTCATGTCCCTCATCCTAACACTCAAGAGATAGAGGCTTGAGGATCCAGAGTTCAAGACCATCGTCAGCTACAGAGTTAGTTCAAGGCTAACTGGCCTTCATGAGACCTTTGAAAACAAAAACTAACTCAGTAGGTGGTGAGTGGGGCCATTCCAGGCACCCCCAGGAAGTCTGGAGCCCCCGCTCTCCTTGTAACCTCCTTCCCTTTGGGTCCCTCCAGGAAGCCACTAGAGCAGGATGCAGACCACTTTCCACCCCTGCTGCGTCTCCTGGAGAAGAAGCAAGAACTAGCGGCTGCGGACCAGGGTCTACAGGCCCAGAAGGAGGTGAGCCTCAGTTGCTGAAACTTGGGGGTTCCCCAGACACACACTGGTGGCGCCCAATGGGGGATTACACCGTCTGGGGTGAGTCTACTCTCAGCCCTGATGTCCTTATCTATCAAAGGAAGATCTAGTGAGAGAACTTGGTACAAATGCATGTGTGTGCACTGACCACCTACTATGTGCTGTGCTCTGCACTGGCCCTTGCCCTCTGGAGTTTCACAGTCTGGAGAGGAAAATGGGTGTCTAGATGGGGCTTGCTATGCCGGAAGGCACTGGGGAAGGACTGTCAGATTCTGGAGGGAACCTCTACTCCCAGGTGAGAGTGGACAAGCAGGACTTCCTGGAGGAAGTGAAGGCTTAGAGACTGAAGGAGGGCAAGCCGGATAATGCAGCAAAGGAAGAAAGGAAAAAGAAACAGGAAAAGAGGACATTGAATACACAAAAAAACGAAATTCAGGGACAAAGCTCAGAGGGTCCTGAAGTGGAGAGATGGCTCAGCAGCTGGCGCTGGCTGCTCTTACAGAGGATCTGAGTTCAGGTTCCCCGAAACCACATCGGGGGCTCACAACAGTCTGCAACTCTGACGCCCCCTTCTGGCCTCTGAAGGCACTGCACTCACATGCTCACACCCCTCCCCTAAACACACACAATTTAAAACATAAAAATATTTTAAAGAAAAAGTTCAGAGGGTCAGGAGGCTGGAACATGGAGTGTCTGGAGGAGAAGAGGTGTGAAGAGGTTGGGAGTTAGCATTCAGGGACCACGGGAGGGTGTAGCGTGTGAGCCAGGGAGCCGCTGCAGTTGGGAGCGTTAGGTGACCTGATACGCACACACCTCTAATTGCGCCCCACGCCAAGGAGTTCCACAGCACGATGGCCACCCTGAACCAGCGCTGGGCGCAGCTGGAGCAGAAAGAGCAGGCGCTGAAAGAGTCCTTCATCCGCTTTGACAGATTCCTGCAGGTCAGTGGATGCTGAGGGCCGGAGGCGGGTCGCAGGGGCTCCTGCTTGCCACTCTAAGAGTGGTCTCCACCTAGGAAAGCCGCCTGGAGTGGGGAGATCAGATTGCCAGAGGGTGGAGGAGGAGCGAGGACTCTGAATCACAGCTCGTGGATGAACACAACCTCCACGAGTCTCCTCACGTGGCTTAGAGTGCCAGTGTCGCGGCTTAGCGGAGGCTCCCTGCTCTCCATCCTCCTCCTAGGACGCCGAGGCCCGGCGGCGCCGCGCGCAGCGGAGAGCCGCGGAGGAGGGGCACGGAGTGCGACACCAGGAGGCAGAGGCGCAGCGGCTGCGTGCACAGCTGGAGGAGCTGCGGCGGGAGCGCGCGCGGCTGCAGCGCAAGCTGCGGCGCCTAGAGCCCTGCGCGCGCCTGCTGGAGCGCGTGCTGGAGCAGCTGCCGGAGGTGAGAGGCGCCCTGGGGCCTAGGGACCGCTTTGCCCCAGTGCAGCAATTAGCACTGACTGTATACAAGAGACAGCACTTACTGAGTGCTCACTGTATACCAGGGACGCACTTTGTTCTCCAGTCATCCCTCAAGTCCGATCAAGTGTGTCCTGTTATTGTCAACTCCATTTTACAGGTCAAAAAACAGTTGCAGGAAGTTCATTCAAGGTTACACAGTTAAGCGTGTGTGTGTGTGTGTGTGTGTGTGTGTGTGTGTGTGTGTGTGTGTGTGTGTGTGTGTGAGAGAGAGAGAGAGAGAGAGAGAGAGACAGAGACAGAGAGACAGAGACAGACAGACAGGCAGGCAAGCAGGCAGGCAGACAGACACAGAGACAGAGATACAGAGAAAGACAGAGGGGACAGATAATAAATTTTATTATTTGTGGAAGGTTGAGTTTTAGGGAGAAGTGTGTGTGTGTGTGTGTGTGTGTGTGTGTGTGTGTGTTTTGTTGGTTGGTTTGTTGAGACATGAGAATACAGCCCAGGCTAGTCTTGCACTCCCTACATAGCCAAAGCACCCTTCAACTACACACACACACACACAGACACACACACACACACACACACAACAAACAAACAGTGTTTCTTTGTGTAGCCCTGGATGTCCTGGAACTCACTCCGTAGACCAGGCTGGCCTGGAACTCACAGAGATCCGCCTGGCTCTGCCTCCCGAGTGCTGGGATTACATGAGGGCGGTGGTGGCTAGGTTTGTTCATGGAGGCGAGGGGGGGGGAGGGGCATGAACAGGGCTCACTGGAGTCCCCATCCAATGGCTCCTGCTATGCTCGCTTCAGGGCGTGAGGTGTCCCAAGGCATAGTTGAACTGAAGACGTTCCCAAAGTGTGTTTGCTAGTCAGGTGGGGAGGGCAGGGGGAATTACAGGCCATGTGAGTCCCCTCTCTCCAGTTTCAGGAGGTTCCCGAACTGGTGGCGCGCTTCGACGGCCTGGTAGATACACAGGCGGCATTGAAGCTGGCAGAGCGCAAGCGACAGGTGGAGCTGGATGAGACCCATGCTCAGCTGCACCGTCTTCGGGAAGCGAAGCAGGATGAGCTGCTGCGTCTGGGCCAGCAGCGCGCACAGCTGCGAGAGCAGTTGGAGGCGGCCCGCGAGCGCACGCTGCAATGGGTGCGCGTCCCCGGGGTTGGAGAGGATCTACCCTCTGCGCTAACCAAAGGGCTGGGGCACTGCATTGCCAAGGGTACCAGAGACAGTGCTTGTTTCCCGCCTGGCAGAACGCCTGGGTGCACCTGTTGGGTGGCAGAGCCTCCGGGACCCCAGGGCCAGGTCCTGACTCAATGACGATCTGGGCATGCGTTCTGCAGGAATCCAAGTGGACTCGAATCCAGAACACTGCAGCGGCCAAGACGCTGCTCCTGGGACGCACTCGGATGTCTGTGCTCAACCTATACCAGCTTGTGCGCCTGCGCCAGAGTCAGCCCCTAACCCTGGATGTGGAGGACACCGAGGGGCAGCTAGAGGAGGTGAGGCTGTCACTCCTACAAACACCCCAGCTTGGGAACCCCCACTGTTGGGACACCTCGGGGTTAAGGATCCTTTATAGGTGTAGGTTCCTTCTAGTGACCTACTGTGGGGCCAGGAAGCCACACCCATCTGTCAGGACTGTAACCACCACCACTGCAAGTGGATCTGTGTGCCCTTTGCAGGGATGGTTAGAGTCACTGAGGCCACTGTTTGCCCATGAGTTGCCCTGGCTCTTGTGATACATGTGTCAAATCCAGGAGGGTCCTAGGGTCTTGTGAATCAAGCCACCTTTGGCAGGGTCTCATAGAACCCAGGTTTACCCCAGACTCACTATGTAGCAGACCTTGAACACCTCACTGTCCGGCCTCCATCTCCTAAGTGCTGGGATTTCAGGTGTGCGGAGCATCGGCTCTGGCTGAGTTAGTCTCTCCTCAGGTGCCTCTGCTCCTATGAGGAAGGTTTAGAGGAGGATGCTGGGCCTGTCCTGCCCACTCTCCAGGCCAGGAATCAGGCTGCCCAGAGCAGTGATAAACTATCACCAGGTCTCACGGTCACTGTTAAGACTAGGAATGGCTAGTCTGCTTTTTCCTTCTTTGGTGCTGGGTCCTCAATATTTACCCAGATGATGGACATGAAGTGGGTCCCACAGGCTGCTGTGAGCTTGTCCTCAGTTCATGGCAGTGGGCCTCTGGGTGTCTGTTAAGTTCATATAAATGAACAATTAGCACAAAATAAAGGCTGCCATGGAGATGAGGTTAGAAACCAGCAAACAAGCCTGAACCAAGGAAAAATGTCACCTGATGTGGGTGGGACACTGGGTTGGCAGGTAGCCAGTTGTAAATCGGCAAAGTTGTTACAGATCATTTGGTGGCTGGGCACGGTGGTTCATGTCTTTAATCCCAGCACTCGGGAGGCAGAGGCCGGCGGATCTCTGTGAGTTCAAGGCCTGCCTGGTCTCCAAAGCTTGAGTTCCAGGAAAGGCACAAAGCTACACAGAGAAACCCTGTCTCAATAAAAAAAAACAACAACAAAACCAATTAAGTGGCGTACACCTGTATTCTCAACACTCAGGAGACTGAGGCAAGAGGATTGCCCTGAGTTAGAGAACAAGTTTGAGCTGTACTTGGTTACAAACAAAACAAACTTTCGAGAGGCTGTACTGGACGCCATCAGTGCCTCTCTAGTGGAGTATCCAGGCCTACCAGTGCCCTCAGCATCCCTGTGTGGGAGTGGGATGAGGATATGATCCGGCCTTGTCACCCCTGCCCCAGGTGAAGCTGTTTATCATGGACCTCTCAGCCACACTGGCCAGCCTTGCCCAGGCTGAGCCCGCAGCTACTGCCTCCTAGTCCAGCCACGTGAGCAGCGAGGGGACCTGGGGGACCAAGTCCCACACTTCTTGGTGTGCAGGCTCAATGCGACGGCTCTCTGAATGTGCTTCCTCCTGGGCAAGATGGAGCTGTGCCAGCCCATGCCATTATGACTTCCACAGGACACTCAACTAAGTAGACTGTCAGCGGGAGGTGACTGTTGGTGGCATCAGCTTTCTGGGGCCCAAAAAGGAAGTCCCCAGTGTGTGTCTGGCCTGTGCTGGGGTCCAGCTGCTGGGGGATACTTGACCTTCCCAGAATCTCAAGTAAGAGGTGGGGTGAGCCACCAATGGGTTGGGGGACATGAAGATGACACAGGCCGGTTCTCACCTCCACATGCGTAAGGGCAGTGCCAACTTCAGAGCCTGCCCCCGCCCTGCAGTGGCCCCAAGCTACCTCGAGCAACTGGATCCAGAGCCTCCTTTTTCTCATCTCAGTAGACAGTGGAGGCCACTGCACCTCAGTGGCCAGGTGGGACACAGGCATGGCCATGTGTTCTCAGTCACTGCAACAGCTGAGACCTGCAATCTTCCCTCCTGACACCCCAAGTAAACCACACTCCTGGCTATTAGAGGTGTTCCACAACAGTTTATTACATTAAAACCCAAAGCTGGGTTGGAGATAGCCAGGGCCCACATCCACATGGTCCCGACCTCTGAACCCTGAATTAATGGAAACATCAGCAGCTGAGCTGCAGGCTCAGGGCTTGGTCTGCCTGGCTTTGCTGGTAGACTCCTATGCATCCTTCAAGACCCTACCCAATGTCCCATGAAAAGCACCCTCTGCTTTCTGTGGCCATACAGCACTGCTCCTCATAGACACAGGCTCCTGTAGGGGACTCTGCCAACAGCACATGGGAACAAGTCCCTGATGTCCACACCATGGCTACCAGGAAGCCCCAGGGCCGAGTCTGGCTCCTTACATCCTCTTCCTCATCTTGCCCTTCCTCGAGGGGGCGCCCCGGCCAAAGGCGCCCTGGCGCAGCTCTTGAGCGCGGCGGCGGTTGCGGGCTGAAAGCTGCTTCAGGCCCCCACGCTGTAGGAAGCGCTGCTTCTGGGCTTGACGCCGCTGCTTCAGGATCTGTTCCTTGGTCTTGAGCTCTGAGCGCATGCGGCCTGCGGGGGCACTGGACGCTCGGGGCAGGGATGCACCTGTCAGCAGAGATTTGGGGAGCTCAGAGCTTGAGCCAGGCTCCAATCCCTCTGGCTGGATCAGAGAGGCCAAACACCAAGTGACCTGGCATCCTGGCCAGGGCATATTTTCAGAGACAGTGTCAACTCCCTAGGTATCACCTGCTCCTTCAGCCAAAGCTGCCACTGACGCCAGCTTTGAGGAGGGACTTCCTGAACAGTGGCTGCCAACAGCCCAGTGTGGCCACCACAGAGATCTCATCCCAACCCATGGAGACTGGTGCTCCAGGTAGGAAGTGGTCAAGCACCAGCTCCCACTTCTCTAGGTGTGCACACGGCCCCACACGGGGAACCATCATTCATCTACTAGCTACCCCAGGTACCACCATTTGAGTGGTAGAGGCCAAGGACCCTGGTTTGCTAGGTGGGCTGTGACATAGAGGTTACCACAGGACATGGGCAGTCTGCGTGTCCTAGCCGTGACCATTTTCCCCTTATTCGGACCATACCACCTGCCCTACCCACCTTGACTCCGCCCTCGCTTTCCACCTCTACGGGGCCCTGAGCCTCGCTGGTTGGATGGCCCTTCTTCCTCTGAGTCCCGGTCATCGATTTTCTGCTTCTGCTTCCACTTCTGGTAGCTGAGAGCCTCATTAAGGAAGTGACCTGGAGCATCCAAGCTAGGTACAGGCCCCTTAGAGAGGGCAGCTAGGGAAGCTGCCCCGCCCCACCCCAGATGAAGCCCTCCTATAGGAGCAGCAGCTGGAAGTTGCCCCGCCCCACCCCGCCCCCCAGATGAAGCCCTCCTATAGGAGCAGCAGTTGGAAGTTGCCCCGCCCCCCCCCACCCCCCAGATGAAGCCCTCCTATAGGAGCAGCAGCTGGAAGTTGCCCCAGTCCCTTGGCCCCTCCGCAGCCCTGCCTGTCCCTCAGGATACAGGTCACGCTTGTAGGAGCTGCTGATAAACCGGCCACTCTCTGTCTTGATCTTCTTCTTGTCCTCCTGGCCTGACTGCCCCACAAACCGCTTCTTCTTCCGATCCCTGAGGGAGAGAGAGATGGAGTCTACTGCGGGGAACCTGTTTCTTCACCTGTTCCTCACATGTAGTCAGTAGAGGATTAAAGAAGGCAGCCAGTCACGCTTGCCTGTGCGGAACACTCAAAGTTCCTCGACCACCTCGTCACCTTTCCCGGACAGCCCAGGTCTCAAAAGGAGAGTGGGGTTTGGGGACTTGGGGTTTGATCCCCACCCACACCACTTCCCAGTGTTTGGGGAGCTGCATCAGAGTCCTCGTGGGCACAGCAGGTACCGGGCCCGCCAGGAAACGCCAGCTACCAAACACAGCGGACCAGGGAGATGGGGTAGGCAAGGAGTCACCACCCCGCTCAGGGCAGCCAAATGGGGACACTGAAGGCCACACCCAAGGACACAGGGGCTGTCTGGCACTTCCTGACCACTCACCACCTGAGCTGCTGCCGCCCTCGGCTCATGTTCTGTGCTTCATCCCCCATCAGGTCAAGGACCGCACCAGCCACCTGCTGCTCAAAGGCCTCTCCAGTCCCACTGACGCTCAGCCTGCAGATTCAAGTGGGAGATTTAATGGGGCCCAGACCCTCTTCATGCACCTAATGCTGGACCACAAGTTCACACTCACCCCCGCTCACTGTCGAAATCCTTGGGCCGGTAGGGGACATAAAACTCCTGGTCTCGCTGACGAGCCTCCTCCCTCCGCCTCTTGGCTCCTCGGTCGGGTCCTGGCTTTGGCCGCTTCTGGCCCACAACCTCTGTGAAGACACCCTGGCAAACAGGAGCCCCGTGTCATCCTTGTGGCCTCAGGGAGCCCCACTAGAACCAGGACCAGGGCTTCCCTTTTTATCAGCCAGAAAAACACTCCTGCAAGCCCCTGTGGCTTCATCTGCACACACAACAGCCCCTGCTTTGGGGAGCGGGACAGGCAGAAGACGCAGGATGGATGCTAGCAATAATGATACCGCACTCCAGCACCAGCCCTGACGCTACTTGGCTCTGGCTGTACAATAGTTTGCACACAGGGGTCGTGGCTTGGCCTTCAGACTAAGGCCCTCTGTGTCTCTGTGAGACAGGAGAGATGGAGTGGACATGCAGGAGGCAGCCAATGCCTTGTGAGTGGGATACTCTAACATCCTCCAGCCCCACTTGCTGGGGCTTCTCTCCCACCCCAGGCTGTACTGCTTAGCCAGAGCCCAGGCCACAACATCTGGGGAAAGGACTCTGTCTGTCTTCCTTTTTTTCCAGATTTCCATAATTGTGTGTGTGTGTGTGTGTGTGTGTGTGTGTGTGTGTGTGTGCGTGTGTGTGTGTAAGAGGGTGCTAGATTCCTTGGAACTGGAGTTACAGGCAGTTGTGAGCCACTTAAAACGGGTGTTGGCACTTGAGCTCCAATCCCCTGCAAGAGCAGTAGGGCTCTTTTTTTTTTTTTGAGACAGGGTCTCAGTATGTAGAGTTGCTATTTACAGGCTGGCCTTGAACTCACAGAGATCCTCCTGCCTGTGCCTCCCGAGTGCTGGTATTAAAGGCGTGAGCTGAAAGATCTGACGCAGCATGGGCACGCTGAGCTAGCTGCGAAATCCTTCCTTTGGTTATCACTGTAGCCTAGGCTGGCTTTGACTTTGTGGCTGTTCTCTTGCCTTTGTCTCCACACCCTTCTCCTGCAGACTACAAGCTGAGGCTGTGCCCCACTTCCAGACAGGAGAGATGGGGACATGGGGCTGCACCACTGCCTGCCCCAAGGGCTGCTGGGACCGGGCTATCTCTCCCTCAGCTCCAGCTGCCCCTGCAGCCCACACCTCCACACTGTCAGCCATGTCCTCGGCTTCCTCTTCCTTCGGAGGCGGCTCCTTCTGGGGGACCGGGTCAGCTGGGCCCTCCTGCCTCATTTGTCGTCCCTGCTGGAAGCTGGCGATAGCTTTCCGGTCCCTCTGCCGCTTAGCACGCATCATCTGGCTGCTTGGGTCCCGGCTCGAGGCATTGATCTCAAAGATGGTCTGTAAAAGGGATGCCATGTTCTTTACCTACCACCCACCCACCCCAGCCCCACCCCAAGCCGGCTGAGACCTGTATGGGTACTCAAGTCTTCACCGTGGGAGGTGGGACCCTTGATATCAGTACTGCCCAATTAGAGAGAGACCCAGAGAAAGTGGGTGTCTTGCCCAAGTCCACACAGCTAGGAAAAGCTGGAACCCAGACCTCACTTGCACTGAGTGCTCTGGCCACCTGGCTGGGCTCTCCTTGCCTCTGTACACGAACCCCACAGCACAGGCCCACCCGGGTACCCTGGAGTAAACAGGTCGGGAGGGTCGAGGCTGGGGATGAACGGCTTTTCGGAACTCTGAAAGGCAGAGAACACATCACTCCCTTAAGGAGCTTCGCTCTATCTTTGAGTGGTGATCCCCGGACCTGCTGTGGCTCACAGGAATGCTCCAGAACAAGGGGGATCTGAGTGGCCAACAGAGCCAGTGTGATGTGTTAGGAAGCTGCGAGCGCTGAAGGAAACCCCCGCTGCCCCCGGCACTCCAGCCGCTCTCTGCCCACTCACTGTGCGGGCGCGATAGTTCTTGATGCTGTCCACCAGCCTCAGGCGCTGCAGCTCCCCCTCCTCAAATCGGGAGCCTGGAGAGCAAGGACGAGTGTGAGGCCAGGGAGGGTGGTGGAGGGCCAACCCACCCTCACCCACTCCACCCTGCAGACTCTCACTGAAGAGTGGGTGCAAGCCCAGCCCTGCCAGGTCCAGCTCCTTGGCTCTCTTGATGGACTCGGGTGAGGGCGCTGGACGTGAACGCACATACTGCTGCTGAGCGTTGTCAGCCACGCGGTGCAGGCCCCGAAGTTCCAGGGAGGCCTCCAGGGCAGTCTGCAGACCGCCATCCTCATCATCCACCACACTCTGTGGCACCCGACCCAGCACGCCGTCCTGGCCAACTGCACCTGCCGGCCACAGGGCACCCTGGGGAGTCAGCCCATGCCTCACGGCCTCTGAACCCCAGGACGACAGTTACGGATGAGAGAGACATTTAGAGTGGTGTGTTCAGTCAGTCCCTGGGGTGCACAGGAACACAGACAGACCCCACTCAGGCAACACAAGCCCAAGAGCAGTCCCAGCAGCGCCCACGGCCATCCTCCCAGGACATGGTGGGCAGATCTCCCATAGTCAGACCCAGCAGCCACCTCCCAAAGCCAGACCGTTGCACGCAGCCTGCTTATGAACTCCAGGGGGACCTGAGCCCTGTCCAGCCTCCCCTCACCTGAGGGCTCCTCATGAGGCCGGGCGAGGGTGATGGAGCGGCCCAGGAACAGGTGCAGGTCAAGCATGTAGGGAACCTCATCTGGGGCCACCAAAGAATAGGCTGTACCACTTCGGCCTGCTCGGGCCACACGGCCTGCGGGGCAGGGGAGTCCAGTTTCAGCAGGGAGACCCCAACTCCCTAAGGGCTAGAGCTAGGCTAAGTCCTTTCCTGAACTGCTGTCCCCCACACAGGGTGGCACAGGTTGGTACAGCGCCCACGTGAGCGAAAGCAGGCGCAAGCACCACTCATGACCGGTACTTAAAAGTCCCTGGCACTCCCACTTTGAGAGGACGTTCCCCCAAGGAGTATTCAAGACTGCAAATCCCCACAAAAAGAGGTTTGGGCCAGAACTTCCTAAAGGTGACAGGATAGAGGACTGGTCAACAAGCTGATGACTACCAGGTGGGAATTACCAAGCTGAGGAAAGAAAGGCTGAGTACCTGGCCCACCACTTGTTTGTACAATAAAGTTTTACTGGTACACGGGCCGTGCCCGCTCATTTACATGTTCCCAGTGGAAACTTTCCCCATGAGGCTGCAGATTAAACAGCCACAACAGAGGCGGTGCAGCGCATCAGAATAGAAGTGCTCACTACCCAGCCCTTTAGTGCAGACGTGCCACCCACAAAGAGCGGTGTCACAGCAAATGACAACTTCTGTAACGCTATATCGTGACTTGAAAAGCAGCATGCTGGAAAGTAACCCAACATGGCCCCAACATTGTGTCGAGTAAATTTTAAGTGTCACATTTCAGCTGGGTTTGTTGTTTGTCTACGTAGCCCAGGCTATCCTTGAACTCCTGATCCTCCTGCTTCCGCATCCTGAGTTTTGTGACCACCATGCCCAGCTTTCTTCCATGCCTTAGGCAAACACCACAGCCCCTCATTTGCAGGTTTCAGTGGGAGTGGTCTGTCATGTGGCCCCTGAGGAATTCCCCAGGGCTCTGGAAACCCCCAAGATGGGGAGCCAGCTGTACCGAAGGCAATGGGGAGCCAGCAGGCGGCCACCAGCATGGACATATCTGGCACTCACAGAGGGAGACACAGCTGGGGTCTCCTGTGAACCTGACAGGGCAGTGACAGACCCCCAGCAGCTGTCCTCACACCGCTGCCCTCCTCTGCCCGACAGCTGTGCATATGAAGCCAACCACACTCAGCCACACACAGAACACACCCAAGAAACCCTGTGCCTGTCTTCTTCTGCCCCACCGCATATCTTAATCGATCTACGTTTGTGAACATAGTGTACAACTCGGTGAGGTCTGTGGCAGAGTAACGCCCTAGGGTCCATCCCTAACACCAAAAGAAAGGAAACTCCGAGAGCTGGGGGCTACCTATCAGGATCCACCCAGTAAGCATGGCTTACGGCCTCAGTTTCCCCACATTCTCAGCTGCCAGCGTGGCACCGTGCCCGTCCTTCGCCCACCAGGTTCCTCACCCACACGATGCAGGAAGAGCTTGCCCTTGGCGGGGAAGCTATAGTTGATGACGTTGTCCAGCAGGGGGATGTCCAGGCCCCGGGCGGCCAGGTCGGTCACGATGAGGGTGGAACATTTGTTGTGCGTGAACTTCGCCAAGTTGATCTTGCGGGCCGTCTGGTCCAGAGCACTGTAGATGTGGGTGCAGGTCACACCCTGGGCCGTCAGCAACTGCTCCGAGCAAAGGCAGGGAGGTGAGAGGAACCTAGCAGGAATGAGTGCTGCAGGCTGGGCTGAAGCCGGGGCACCATGCCTGGTGGGTTTGAACCCCAACCCTGCTGGCTGGCCTGACACAGCATAAATGGAACTCCTACCACCTCCCAGCTCTGCAAGGCCGTTGTTGAGCATCAAAGGGTACAACACATAAAGAGGGCTGCCTTAAGGATCCTGGGTGACCACGGGCAAATTATTCAGTCTTTCTGTGCCTCCCAGAACGAAGTGGGTTAATGTACCACTGAGGACTGAGCCTGAAACACAGGAAGCCTGTGAGGGCATCAACCATTCTCTCGGTGTTACTATTTTTGGTCTCAGACGCTCGGGGGAGGAAGGCGCCGTTTACGTTGTCGGGTAAGCAAGACCCAGCCACCCGTGTCCTCAGCCGTGCCCAGGTGTGGCTGCTGGGGTGTGAGACAGTGGCTAGTCAGCCCCTCCCCCCGCCTTCCACGTGGCTGGGACTCTCCCCACACTTGTGTCGAGCTGAGGGTCACACAGGTGTGAATTCACAGAAAAGGTCAAGAGCACACCATGCCACTAACATGTGAGTATCGTGCCTAGATGCCAGGCACATCACACACTGGAAATCCACCCCCCAAAATCCAAGTCCACTGGGAGCTGCTGCAGATGGTCTGGACAGAAAGGCAGACAGACAGAGACCAGCTGACAGTAGGTACACCCACGGAACTGGCACTGACAGTTCGCCGTGTGTCTGAGATGTCAGTGTGTGCAATGGCCCTTCACAAAAGCCCCACCCAGACTCAGAGCTGCTCTGTTGCTGCCCTCTGGTGGCTTTCTTTGTAAGTGCAGCTCCGGACTCAGGATGAAACTGGTTTAAGACCCAAAGGGGTCTCTCCATCCCACAGAGCCCCTGCTCACCTCTGAGAGGTACTCTGCGTGGTGCTTTGTGGCTACAAATACCACCGTCTGGTCCTGGGGCCGAACGACATTACGCAGTAGGTAGAGAAGCACAGCAGCCTTGGTGTCCTCACGAACAAGGAGGAAGGAGGTCTGCAGGGAGAGGGACAGATGTGGGCTCCCGGCCACGGGCTGGCGGCGCCCACCTGGCCACTAGCCTGGGGAAGAGGCCCCATTCGGCTTTTTAAGGCACACACATAGTCGCCAGCGCCCCCTGATGATTCAAGACCCCAAGCTGCTCACATACAGGAGGGAGGGCAGAATCCTAACAGCCAATATTTTTAACTTTGCTACTATACAAAATAAAAGGTTATCATGCATTCCACTGCACCTTATATTAAATGAAATTTGATACAATCCACAGGTCCATGGCAATTCTACAGGTCCCTTGTATCTATGTAAATTTTAGCTCTTAAGACTATGAAAGGCAAACAGGTTTAAAAAAGCAGTAACAACAAACAAAAATCTAAATCCTCAGTCATCAATACTTTGAATTTTTTTCATTTCTCAATGCCCAAAAGTAATGTTTGTATATTGCTCCCAACAGGGACACAGCCTATTCCTCTGAAAATAGACAGAGTACCCATGATAATCCAGACACCAAATGGTAGCAAAGCAGGCCATTATGCTTTGCCTTGCACCCCTAGTGTGTCCATGGACACTGCCTCACCTTGAGCTGTTCATTGAGCTTGGCGTCCACATCCAGACGGATGAGCACAGGCTCTGTGAGACCTGGTGAGTGTGGAGGAGATGGCAGGGGTCACTGAGGGGCGGATCCCAGGCCCCACCCTGAGTCCATCACCACATCCCACTGGCTTACCTGCCCGGGCAAATTCCACCAGCAGTTTGGGCAATGTGGCTGAGAACAGCACCGTCTGGTGACCCCCAGGAAGGCGGCCTATGATCTCCTGTAGCTGCTCAGCGAACCCCATTTCAAAGAGCCTGCAGAGAGTGGTGGGCAGGAAGAGTCAAGAGAGGGGCTTCCACCCTATAGAGCTTGGAACCCTGGCTACCCTCACTCCAGAATCCCTGCTATGTGCAGGGATTAGTCTGATGTGTTTCCAGTGATGGGCATGAACTCAGCCTTCCGCATCCTAGGCAAGCACTCACCACTGCATATAACCCAGCGTTGGTTGACATAACATTCTTTTCAGTAGTAAAATGTAAACTTAAAATCACTAGTGCAGGTGCCCCAGGGATGGGATTATTCAAACACATAAGGTCTCCCTGGGCAGGGCCATTCTCCTGTGGCCTCCCCTCTCTCTGCTTCCTGGGCCTTGAGGATAACCTTGACAGTTACTTGCTCAGCGGTCTGTCTGCAGCCTCACCTGTCTGCTTCATCAAAAACCACGTACTCCACACTCTGTAGCTTCAAGTTCATCTCCACAGCCACGTGCATCAACCGCCCAGGGGTAGCAATGATTCTAGAAGAGATGTACAACCCAGGTCACCCCAGGCTCAGGGACCCACCACAGCCCCCAGTCTCCTGCACAGCACTCTGGGAAGGGACCCCAGAGTACCAGCATCACCCCCCATTAACAAACTCACATGTCAGGGTTCTCGTGCAGGGCAGCAAACTGGTCTTCCATTCTAGGGGGGAAAGCAGGGTCAGCCTGAGAAGACAGAGCCTTTGAGTCTGTTCCTGTCCTATCACAGCCAAGCGCCCCCACACCTCACCATGGGACATGCCACACACCCAGGCATGGGGGAGAAATGGCTATTGTGAGACACAGGCTGAAACTCAACGCACAACCTCAAGACACTGCTGCCAACTCACGGCACCACCTAGTGACTGAGCCTGGAACTACTGGCTTCACCTAGAACCTTGAATCCCTGATGGCTAAGTGCCGGTTCCTGCCTTCCCCTGAGGCACCCCTGGAGCAGCTGTAGGAGTGGGGATCCTGGCTCCGTGTAGCCTGGAGAGGCTGGGCTTTCTGACAATCACAGACTACATCCCTTTAGAAGCTGGAGCAGGACAGACCGACTGCAGCCTGAGCAGGTCGCCCAGAGAATGGCAGTCTGTACCACTAAGGTCTCACTAGACTTGCTGGCCCAACACTGAGCTGACAGGTCCCTCAGTCCCTGCCCCGGCTTCCACCACATGCTGCCTGGCCAGTCTGTCTGAGCAGCTGCTGTCAGTGACTAGCAGCACAGGCTCACAAGGAAACCTTCAAGGTGCGGGAGTGTGCCTGCAAGGGGAAGCTGGGACATGGGGTGAGGGGTCCTTACTTGTCTCCGCCCAGGATCAAGGCTGTCTTGAGGCCTGTGAACTTGCCCAGCTGTGGAGAGAGGGAGAAGGGAACAAAGGTGAGGGCCTGCCACCTCAGCCTCCTCACAGCTTCCCAACAGACCCTGCTACCTCACCTCCTTAGTGAATTTCATGGTCTGCAGGGCCAGCTCCCGGGTGGGCGAGAGGATGAGGGCCCGGGCCCCTGTCTGTGCGCTGCGCGCTTTCAGCCGCTCAAACATCGGGAGGAGGAAGCAGGCCGTCTTGCCGCTGCCTGTCCGGGCCATGGCCACCACGTCCTTGCCGTCCAAGATCATGGGGATGGTCTGTCAGACACATGTGGGAGGTAATGTCAGCTCCGGCCTCAGCATGGCTGACCGTGGGTCAGCCCCTTGCCTCTAGATCTATTCTTACAAAGGCTATCAGTGTTATCTCCAGGAATGAGCACCCCCAGCTCCTGTGCCGGGAGACTCTGCCTCCCAAGTTGGGTCTCCACCTTGTCTCCCATCACTGTGAGCGCTCGGTGATCCCCGGGCACTTGTGACCTGCCTGGGCAGGTTCAGCATAACAAGAGGCAGAGAGTCACATTCAAACTCCAGCTCTTCTGGGCCCAACCTTCTCCCCTGTGAAATGGCTAACTATGTGGAACTTTAGCCACAATGAGGAGGGCCAGCAGGATGACAGGTGGGGCCAGGAACATCTGTCACATGGTCACTGCTCACTGCTGCCCCAACACATTGCCCTCCAGCTCCTTACCTTCCTCTGGATGGGCGTTGGCACCTTGTAGCCCTTTTTCATGATCCCTTTGAACACAGGGTAGCTCAAGCCTGGGAGAGATATGGGAGTGGGGGGGGAGGCACAGCAGCCATCAGATATTATAGGACAAAGGACCATGCTCACCAACACACAGAAAATCAGAAAGCAAAAAAGCCGAAGGTTAAAGGAGTTTAAGACAACCAAACTGGCCGGGCAGTGGTGGCACACACCTGTAATCCCAGCACTCGGGAGGCAGAGGAAGGTGGATCTCTGTGAGTTCGAGGCCAGCCTGCTCTACAGAGCTAGTCCAGGACAGGCTCCAAAGTTACAGAGAAACTCTGTCTCGAAAAACCAAAAAAAAAAAAAAAAAAAAAAAAGACACCAAACTGAGGCAGAGACACCTCACTGGACCTCTGCTGGAATTCTTTAACTTCTGTTTTTCTGTCTGAGCTATGTACCCCACACTGGCCTTGAACCTGTGGTCTCTGCCTCTGCCTCGGAGTGCTGGGATCACAGGCATGTGCCACTCTGACAGGTGTGGTAGTGATGTTGGGAAACAGGACCGGTACGGGTGGGAGAGTGGTTCTTGGGTACCTAAGAGACCTGGGCTGAGGATCGGGGAGCCAGCAGGAGAAGGCCTAGAGACCAGTAAACAATTTCAGCTGTTTTCTGGTCAATGCTTCGTCTTTGGCACACCTACAGGTATGTCTCTGCTTGATCCCCGATTATCAGCGAGAGCCAGCACCTCACTTTAAATCTAAACAGCCACCTAGGTTGCTTTTATGAATCAACTATTCAGTTTCTGCAAACCATTCTCTCAGGGCTTCTGTCCTTTACTTATTGATTTCTAAGAACTCTTTGCATATTGTAGATAACCTTCTGTCTGTCCCATGGGCTGCAGATATTTTTGTTTCGTTGTGAGACAGGGTCTTACTATGTAGCCATGGTATAGGCCACCATGCCCAGCTCCTTTTTAACTGCTGTTAAAAGCCACTGAGTGGATGTCTCAATCCTTGCCCTGGCAGCTACTGCTCCATCAAGGGCAGAGCACTTGAGCTGTAATTCCCACACAGGTGTCCCGACACCACTCCATCATCCCGTGTCCATCTCCTCCAGGCTGTCCCCCTGTCTGGAACTGAACCCTCTGCCACCTCCTGTGTCTCTAGGGGTGGCCCCCTTTCCAGGCCTGGGGTGGAATTCTGTTTCTACTACCTCAGTCCACTGGGCACCCACCACACAGATAGACGTCAGTACCTAAGCACAGAGGGTACAGTGACCCCACCCCCACCCCCAGGCTACTCCCCAGGGCCCCAGATACCTGGCCTCTTTACCCACCCATGGACTGGAAGCCTCCAGACTTCTTCTTTTTCTTGTTCTGGGCTCGTACCATCTCCCGGGTGTCGGGCTCCACATCTGATACGCACTCTGAGGTAGGAAAGGAGGGCAAGGCTCTGCCAGGGCCCAGCTGTGAGGGAGAAGGGAGAGTTGGCATTACTCCAGCTCTGCCTGACAAGGGTGTGAGGCCTGGAAGCTCACCAACTCTCCAACAAGCTCTCCTGGGCCCGGGCTGGGGCAGAGGTGCAGATCAGTTCTGCAGAAAGTCTGCCGGGCTTGCTGGCCAGACTCCGTCGTCCCTTACCAGCAGTACAGCCACCTCCCTGAACCTGAGGGCGCCCTTCTAGAAACTGAAGTCAACGGCGTGGGTGTGTAAAGACCCAGTGGAAAAGTATAGGGCTGGCCAGGAGAGATGGATGCTGAAGGCTGAGGACGTGTGTGTGTGTGTGTGTGTGTGTGTGTGTGTGTGTGTGTAGCAGCCTGGGTGTGCCTGAGAAGTGGCCACAGCACCTGGTTATCCTAGAACTCACTCTGTAGGCCTCAAACTCACAGAGACCCACCTGTCTCTGCCTCCCAAGTATTAGTATCAAAGGCATACACCACTATGCTTGGATCTCACTTCCAATTTCTGATTAATTTTTAAAGAAATAACAATTTGGGGCTGGGGATTTAGCTCAGTGGTAGAGCACTTGCCTAGCAAGCTCAAGGCCGTGGGTTCAGTCCTCAGCTCCGACAAAACAAAACACAAAAACAATTAATTTATCTCTTTTTTCCATTCCTTATAAAACTTTTTATCTCACTTTATAGCATAATAAGACTCTCTCCCTCCCCCACCAAGTGTTTGTTGTTCTAGTGATGCCAAGGATGGAACCCTCTGCCACCAAACCACACCCCCAGCCCTCTTCTTACTCTTTATTTTTGAGACAAGGCTAGCCTTGAATTCGATATGTAGCCCAGGCTGACCTTGAACTTGCAATCCTCCTGCCTCAGCCTCCTAAGCAGCTGGGATCACAGGTCTGAACCACTAGGCTTGGCCTATTTCTATTCCCCTCTCATTTTCATCTTGAATCTTATTTCATTATGTCATCTGTCTCAGGAGAGAATTCTAAGCCTACCATCATGTAGCTATAAATATGAGATGAACTCAGCCACTACACTGAACAACACGGGCGTAGGCTATTTCCTTCAACAGGGTTCTCATGGGACAAAGTGCTATGGTATGCTCTCATCCTATGTTCTTTAAAAATGTATCATTAATGCAGATGTGTGTGATGCATGTCACGGGCATGAAGGCCTGGGGGGTGGTGGCCACCGCCAACTTCCAGGCGTCTGCTCTCTCGTTTCTGCTGGTGGTACACTCCTGGGTAGCTGGTCTGTGTGGTTCTCCTGTCTCCACCTTCCGACTCACCTGTTGGGACGACATGCATGCCACCATGTCCAGCTTTATAAATGTATTGGTGTTTTGCCTGCATAGATTATGTGCATTATGTGCATGCAGTACTCAAGGAGACCAGAAGAGGGTGTTGGATCCCTTAGAAATAAGGAAACAAAACCCCAATCTGCTGAAAGAGCAGCCAGTGTTCTCAACTAATGAACCATCTCTTTAGCTCCTACATCCAGCCTGGTTCCAACAATCAAATTCAGTTTGTTGGGTTTATCAGGCAAGCATTTCTGTCTCCTGGACCACCTCTCTGGCCTCTCAACCTATTTTCTGGCTTATACACAACATATTTTATGTGTCTTTGTATAACTTTCTGTTTTGTTTTGGTCTTTTCCAGACAGGGTCTCCTGTGCCCGGGCTGGCCTTTTAAACCCCCAATCCTCCTGCCTCCACCTTCTGAGTGCTAGGATGACAGCTGTGTGGCGCCACAACCAATTCCTTCACTGGATTTCTTTCGGTGAAATTCATCAAGTAACTTTTAAATTCTAAAACTTCTGAGAGAGGGCATTGTATACATATCACTTATTACAGGCCTTAGAAAGAATGTAACAACACACACTTGTCATCCAGCACTCAGGAAGCCGGAGGATCAGGAGAGCAAAATCATCCTTTGTTCTACAGTGAATCCAAGGCTACCCAGGGCGGTACAAGACTCCATCTAACACTTTAATATGATGGGTGGTGGCGGTACACGCCTTTAATCCCAGCACGTGGGAGGCAGAGGCAGAATTTCTGTGAGTTCAAGGCCAGCCTGGGATACACAGAGAGACCTTCTCTCAAAACAAAACATAACAAATGAATAATTTTGACAATTGTTAAGCTTTGCTCTTCGGAATTTTTGTTACTAGTTTAGGCATTCTGCTTGGGGATACCCACCCGCTTCGTTTGAAGACAACTATGCCAAGATTATGTGAAAGAGACCCTGAGAATAGAGCTGACAGAGCCTATACAGGGCTCGCACATACAAGGCTCTGGATCTGGTCTCCATCCCAACCAAAACAAAGGAATGGGGTAGAAGGAATGAAAGAGATTTCCCCCACTGATTCTAAGTTGGCAGACTGCTTCCCATGCTGTATTGGTTTTCTTTTTTTTTTTTTTTGGGGGGGGGGAGGTTGGACCAGCTCAATGGTATAGTGAGGATTGACCGCTCTCCCAGCCCTATTTACGTCAAGGGTGTGCTGGACCTTTAATAAGTACGTTTGTATCCCAGGATGGAGGACCTTTTACATTACTTGTAAAGCACAATATTCAGGACTGGTGGTATAGCTCCTACCAGCTAGATAGCCAAGGGTGGCCTTGAACTCCTGGTTCTCTTGCCCTCACCACTCCTATGTGCCTGGATGACAGGTGTATGCCACAATACCTGCTTTGATGTGGTGATGGAGCTCAAACCCAGTGCTTGGTCCGAGAGGCAAGCACTCTACTGACTGAGCTACATCCGGAGCCCGAAGGCTGGGTTTTGATTTGTAAAAAAAGTTGAGCAACTTCTCGTGTCCCACAGCCAGTGCAGGGTTTAGCCTCAGCAAAGCCCTTGGTCTGAAACACGTGGGCAGCCTTCTCTTCTTTGACAATGACTACCTGCCTTCTCATTGCCTTTAGCAGTTTCTGCACAGCTGACCACCTACTGAGTGCAGCGTACTGACTCAGCTGGGGACGAGAAATAAACAGAGGAATATACCCGCTGTGCACAGGACGGTGGGCGTCACGACCCGTAGGCTTTTCTGCCCCCTTGGCGCCCACGCCTGTCTCCCGACGTGCACGACAAACGTCCATCAGTACTAGTTTATAACCAGCTTTTCAGAGGTCTGGTCCGGCTTTCTATCTCCTAAGACCGCCCCAAACTCAGGCGGACCTTCGCACTTGCACTTTCCATTGGCCGAAAGGTAATTGAACCCCGCCCCCCGAGCGAAGGTACCCAATGAGGGCTCACAATCAGTGAGACGGACAAGCGGAAGGGCGCAGGCCGAGGGCCCGACTAGGGACTCGGCGTTCCTACCTTCCGCGCCCGAGCGTCATCCTCCGCCTGGATCTCGAACTCGCCATCCTCCGAGTCGCTGTCGCGGGCCTGGGAAGTCCCACTCCGGCGCCTCCGCAGCCCCTTCTTCTTCCACGGCGCCATGGCGGCACGCGACCGCGGGCCGGGACCCACGCGTCTGCCGGCAGCCATGCGAGCCGGGCACTCGGACCCGGAAGAGGGCGGGGCCTACAGGACGAACAGACTGCGCGGGGGAGGAGTCTGGGGGGGGACGCACGAGTAGCGGCGGGATCCAGGCTCCACCCCCCTAGGTCACGGCCTGAGGAACCAACCAGCAGAGTGAAGGGCGGGGCCTGAGGAACCAACCCGCTACGCGGGAGACAGAGCGTCAACGTGGCTTCACCAATGGGGCGGGGCCTGAGGGACTATGCCACTGGGAGGAGGCGGGGCCTGAGGGACATACCAACTAGTGGGGGTGAGATCTGGTGAATATACCAACTGAGCCGGGTAGAGGCTAAAGGGGCGCAACGACTGTGCAAATATCAAGCTCTGAGGGATGGACCAACTGTACTGGGAACCGAGTCTAAGGGACGTACCGACTGAGCGGGTGGAAGGACTTGAGGGATGTACCAACTATGCAGGGCCGGACCCTGAGAGACGGGGGCCTAAGGAATGTACCAACAGAACGGGGGTGTGGCCTGCAGAACGTACCATCCGCACGGGGGCGGGGTCTAGGGGCGGGCCAGCTCTCCTGTTGCCCAGCGCGGGATGAGCGTGGGCGCGTGTCGCTGTGGCGCCACTGCGCTTGCTGACCAGAGGCCCCAGTAGGAAAATCGCCGGGCAAGGAGTTCCCGTGATGCCTGCGCTTTCAGCTTGGTAGGCTGACTGGTGCATGGTGCTCTGCTGTTTGGAATCTGAGTTGTGGTCGGAAAAAAAATGGATGTAATCTTCAAGAGAGAACGGGGCTGTTGGCGAAGACTAGAACGCACTACGTTTGCAAAGTGCTTTGCACAAGGTAGGCGTGGGAGCGACAGTGGATTGGGGGCCCCTTTCCCCCACCTCCCACCACAGTTTGTTTTTCTGGTTGGTGCCATCGTTTACTGTAAATATTTGTTGAGCATACACTGTAGGCTAAAAGTGTGTATCTATTTATTCATTAAATATTTGCTGACGGCATTCTTCCCTGTCTTGACAACTAAAACGAACGAAGTGCCTGCTTAGCCTGCATCGTGCACAGACCACGGGGGTTCGAACCCATGAGCCTCAGACGCCAGGCAATTGTGCAGTTAGTTCCCCGTGGGAAGTAGAAGCAAGAATCAGAGTTAAAGGTTATTCTTGGCTATAGAATGTAGTGAGTTCCAGGCAAGCTTGAGGCGGGGGGGGGGAGTGATTCATTCATTTCCAAAATGCTACCTGAATGGTAGTCCCTCTTTGAGAAAGATCAGTCCCTTTCCCTCACCGGGAAAAGGCCCTATTGCCCTCGGACTTGAGACTCCAGGTTGCCACTGTTACTTACCTGGCCCTGCCCTCGCTCACTCCTGACCCTTTTCACAGGGAGCCTTGTAGGCTGAGTCTGGCAGACAGGGCACATCCACGGCCACCCTTGACCACCGACCGAAGCGAAGATCCTGGTGGAACTGGCCCACGGTGGAATGCAGGCGCTCCACCTTCAGCACCGCAGTCCCAGCAGCTACAGGGTCAAGGCCAGGGCATCCTATGTGGATGAGACCCTGTTTGGCAGCCCCGCAGGAACCCGGCGCACTCCACCACCAGACTTTGACCCGCCCTGGGTGCAGAACTGTAACGGGTCCAGAGGAGTGGGCCCAGGAACACGGAAGGTCTCTCTGGTCAAGAGAGACTGTGAGTCTACCCCGTCCAGGGGCAGCACCCCAAACCTCACACCAAGGAAGAAAAACAAATACAGGTAACAGGGTGGGGATATACTAAGGGTGGCTGACTTGGTCTCTCTGTAATTATTATTATTATTATTATTACTACTATACACTCGGCAGAAGCAACTTAGGCCGGAAGGGGTTTATTCTGGCGCGTGGTTCGGGTTGCACACTGTTATAAGAAGTCGCAGCAGTGGGGTCAGGAGACGGCAGGTCACATAGCATACTTGCTCCTCTGCATACCGTCTTCCTCCTTCTCTTCAGTCCCAGAGCATCGGACCCCCTCTTCTGACACTCCAGGCACACACGTGGTGCATAGACTTCCGTGCACATAAAACACTAGTGCTAAGAGAAAGGTCTGCTGTAGACATGCCCAAGGGCCAACCTGACTTAGATGCCCCTTTCTGCCGCTCTCCTCCAGGTGATCCCAGGTCCTGCCAAGTTGACAGTTGAAACTGACCATCATAGTTGCCGTCAGTCTGCCTAGTACAGCCTGCTGTTCACCTGCTGTGTGGCCGTGGGCAAGCACCTTGACGTTTCTGAGCCGCAGTTTACTCAAATAATAGAATGAATGTTTCCTTTAAATGAGACCGGAGGGGGTGGGGGTTGATGCCGTGGCACAGCACCCGAATGCTTAGGAAGGTCCTGATAAATGGTAGTGTTGGCTGGAGAGATGGCTTAGTGGGTAAAGGTTCCTGTCTCAAAAGCCTGGTGGCCTGTGATTGCCAGAACCTTCCTAAAGGTGGAAGGACAGAATGACCCCGCGGACTTGTCCTCTGACCTCCACAGGCCCACATATCCACATCATACACACAGAGTAATAATAAATCTAAAATACTTTTAAAGGAAATTCTTGGTTTAAAAAAATTTCAGGCCAAAAAAACATTTGCATCTCTGCTGAGCTCATACAGACTTTTTTGAAAAGTACACTTGTGTTTGGTTATTTTTGTATGGCAGGGGTGTATACTGGTAGGGGTCAAAGGACTACTTATAAGAGTCAGTTCTTTCCTTTTGCCGTGTGGGTCCTGAGGCTCGAACTTGGGTTGTCGGTCTTGGCCACAAGCACCCATACCCACTGAACCATCTTGCTGGCCCAAGCTCCTATAGAGTTTTTTGTTGTTCCTAAACAACAGTGTGACATCTGTTTTGTGGTTTTTAATGGGCTTAGTTACTCCATTAATCTGGAGCTGAGTAGATTGAGCAAGGTGTCTGTCATTTGGTGCCCAAGACTTGAATATGTACAGATATATACAAGGGCTTCTGGAGTGGTCCCCCGTATACCAAGGAATGTCTGTAGTTAGGACTCTTAATGGTGGGGGCTCATATGAGGTGCTCCAGGGGAGGGTCCCTCCTAGGACTGTTCCCCTCTCCAACATGTCTGTCTGCAGGAGAAGAGGGAGACAGGCCCCAAGCTCCTTTGGGCTAATACCTATGAGCCTATTGAAGAATAAGTCAGGGCCCCGTGAGGGTGCCAGACAGGCTCCAACTGCTTCCAGTAGCTGGTGGGCAGTGAGGTTGTAGAGGGCTTTAGTGTGTCACCCCAGGTCACTGCACCCTTCCCTTTTCTAGGTTGATTGGCCATACCCCATCCTACTGTGATGAGTCACTGTTCGGCTCCCGGCCACCGTGCACCAACAAGGAGGGGTCTCGGACAGCCATAGGGGATGCTACCAAGCTCCAGACCCTTTTCTGGACACCACCAGCCACCCCTAGGGGCGGCCACTCACCTCGCCCCAGGGAGACCCCACTTCGAGCCATTCACCCAGATGGACCCTCCAGGACAGCGTCCAGCGTGGTGACAGGCTCCCAGAAGACATCCCAGGAGGGGTTGGATGCTCCCCGCTCTCTGGGGCGGAGACGTTCCCATTCACTCACCCACCTAAGTGTCCCCAGCATGGGTCATCCAGCTTCCAATGTCCCCCAGACCAATGGACCTTGGAGTCCCCGGCCTTCCACATCAGGGATGACCATCCAGAGTCCCCTGGCCACTCCCAAGGCACGGTCAGGCAGTGTTTCAGGGCCAGCTGCCCCTCGACGAGGGGCCGGCTCCCCCAAGCCAAAGCCTCCTTGGAAATGAGGCTCCCACCAGGTAGGCTCACAGCAAGGACTCAGGTCGGGTGGGATCCTCTGGGGACCAGTGTCTCTAGGGCATCCAAGCACTGGAGAAGCCTCCGTGGGGCTCCATGGTGAGGATGGGCTGTCCTTTGTCCTCACAAGCTCAGCCTCTTTCTGCATCCGTGCCAAGCCCCACCCAGCTTCCTGCTCAGGATTCAGTTTCTACAGGGGTCTGGGGGCCTTAAGGGAGCTTCCTAGGCTGTGTCTGGACCCCAAGGGTGGAACATGGGGAAACATTATTTTAATATTCATGTATTTATTCCATGTATTAAATATTTCACTCATCAAAGCCCAGCAGTGTGTTGCTTTTCCCCCCTTAAGTAAAGGCCTCAGTCGAGTTAAACAGGACAAGGAATGATTTGAGAGTATGGCAGAAATGACAGGGCTGCTGAGGTCTGAGGACATAGAATTCAAATAATCTAACCCAGTCCTGTCTCTCTCCTGTGACGCCATGCATGGGTAGGTGGATGGTTCTTGCCAGCTCAGGACATAGGGAGAGTCCTTTGCTAGCAATTGTCTTGTTAGGGGGCAGGATATAGCTCGGCGGTAGAGTGCCTAACATACATGAATGGGGCCCTGGGATCAATCCCAGCAACCTCCGCCCTCAACAAAACAGAACAGGACTTGGTGATGACCCAGGTGGAAAAGGCAGCCGGGAAGGCGTCTGCAGAGCCGGAGGCCTGGGCTGCTGGGTACGCCGCACTCCCCTGCACTGCAGTGGGGCCCTGGACTTCAGCGCTTCACTGCGGGTCCTGCATCCTTCCCTGGATGATGGCAATGGGGGTCTTGAACCTCTCCTGGTCCCTCTCCTTCCCTGAGCATTTCAGGGAGCCCAGTGGGCATCTCACCATTGTCTCGGTGTAGCCAGACCCACGAGACGTGTGATTACCTGCAGAGGTCAGACAGCCGTGTCTGGGCACAGACACACTGCACTTTAGCCATGTAGGATGTTTAAGCTTCTAGAACTTTCACAAAGAATGGGTTAGTCTACCTCCTGTTTTTTATGTCCCTTCCCTTCGTGTTGATAGACACGGCTAGAAATAGAAGCACATATTCTTCTCCCATCTGCAGTAAAGGTTACCTGGAGCCTAGGGTGATGTCACCAGGTACCTGATACTAGGCCTGGAATCTGGCTAATACCAGGCTGTGGTGTCAGAGCAGCTGGGGGTGATGGAACAGGAACAGCCTTCTGGGAACCACAAAAGGTGGAGGAGGGGGGCACTAGAGAGATGATCCAGAAGTTAAGAGTGCTTACTGCTCATCCAGAGGACCTGGGTTTGGTTCCCAGCACCCACATCAGGTGTCTCATAACCGCCAATAATTCCAGTTCCAGGGGATCCAACACTCTGACCTCTGCAGGCATCAGACATGCATGTGATCGGGACACACACACACACACACACACCTTTTAAGGAAAAAAGTGGCCAGGTTGTGGTCATGCATGCCTTTAATCCCAACACTGGGGGGTGGGGGGGGCAGAGGCAGGTGGATCTTTGTGAGTTCGAGGCCAGCCTGGGCTACAGAGCGAGATCCAGGAAAGGCACCAGAACTACACAGAGAAACCCTGTCTCAAAAAAAACAAAACAAAACAAAAAACCGTGCAAACAATCTAAATGCCAAACAAACACTCAATGCTGCTGCCTTCCTGACAGTTCATAGCCTAGGGGCAGAGCCGTGGGTGAGCGGACAGTCCCAGGGCAAGCCAGGGCTAACTGGTGATGATCTCTCCATGGCGTCCACAGTAGCTCCTGGGCTTGGACCAGGGCCTCATTTCTCAATGAAGATGTGGAAGGATGGGGGCCCAAAGCTTGCACCCTCCTCAGGATGCTGTGCCTGTGAGCAACACAGTCTCATCCCGGGAGAGACATGTCTGTTGAAGGGGTTTTATTTTGTCTTTATTTTAGCCATCATTAAAGCTAGGGATGGAAGGGCCCAGGGCAGGGTAGGGGCGTGGTTGAGGCTGGGCGTGGGCGGGGCCAGGTCAGGCAGCAGTCACTTCTTGCCTTTGCCTTTGCCCTTGGCCGCCTTCTCCTTACCCTTCTCCTCTTTGCCCTTCTCCTTCTCCTTGCCCTTCTCCTTGCCCTTCCCCTTGTCTTTGCCCTTGCCCTTGCCCTTCTTCTTCCTCTTGGACCTGAGCATGGAGCGCACCAGGTATCCCTTCCACACCGCCTGGATGAGCGTAGCGGCCTTCACCATGCGCACCATCTCGCGCTCCGCCTCCACCCGTTTCTTGGAGTTGATCTCACTCTCGGCGCGGATCTGGGAGAACTCCTCTACCAGCACAGCATGCCTTTCCTTCAGCTCCTCCAGCTGCAGCTTCTCCTCCTTGTGGATGCTCTCCAGGTCCTCGTATTCATCCTAGGCAAGAGGCAGGACTGGGGGTGCAACACTTGGCATGGCCACCCTGCTCCCCATGCTCCCAGGCTTCCTCCCGAGCCAAGTAGGATGCAGAGCCTGTCTATGTGGACTCACTCCAGGAAGGATACAACTAAATGAATCTCGAATGGAGGGAGGAATAAGGGCTGTGAGTTGTGCAAACCTAGGTGTAAGTGCATATGTGAATGCATGTGATGCACATGTGTGTGTGTGTGTGTGTGTGTGTGTGTGTGTGTGTGTGTAGGCTAAAGGGCAACGTCTGGCATCCTCCTCAATCTCTCGACCTAATTTTTTGAGGCAGGCTCTTTCACTGAACCTGGAGCTTGCTGGTGTCACTGGGCTGGCAAATTCCCAGGATCTGCCTGTCTCTGCTTCCCAGCACTGTGATTATAACTGCACACTTCGGCGTTCAGCTTCTTGCATGGGTGCTGGAGATGCGAACTTGGGTCCTGTGTTTGCATGGCAAGCAGCCTACTAACTGAGCCAGCTCCCCAGTCGCTGGCCCCAGCTTTGAAATCCAGTTTCTCTGCACCTTTAGGAGATTCCCTTTTAAGCCTCTGGTTTTCCAGACATTTCCAAGCACCAGGGGCCAGTTTCTGGGATCAAGTGACCTTCCCGCTTCAGTATGAAAGGCCTCTTACAGACCCATGGGTTGGAGGCCTGGTCCCCCCACTAGGTGGCGCTGGTGAGCGGTGACTAAATCATGAAAGCTCCAACCAGTTGAGGGACAGGAGGAAGGGGCCTTCCAGGAGGAAGTGGTTCACTGGGGGTGGACCCTTGAAGGGTATCTTCTTTTCGGTCTGTGTCTCCCTCCTCCTCTTCCTCCCCCACCCTTTCCTCAACCCTTTTCTTTCATTCTTTTTTTTTTCCCCGTTGTAGCTTTGCACCTTTCCTGGAATCACTCTGTAGCCCAAGCTGGCTTCGAACTCACAGAGACCCGCCTGCCTCTGCCTCCCGAGTGCTGGGATTACAGGCGTGCGCCACCACCGCCCTGCTCCTCAACCCCGCTCCTCCTTCATTCCCAGCCACTCTGAGATGAACATGTCTGCTCCTCTCTCTGGGACATTCCCACCTCAGGCTCAAGTCAGTGGGGTCAGGTGACCACGGACTGAACTCTCCAAAGCTCTGAGCCCAGACAAACCTTTCTTCCCTTCCTCAGGTGTTTTATCACAGTGGCAGAAAGCTGGCTGCTGAGGAGCTGATACCACACAGTGCCAGGACACAGTGAGGCCGTGGGAAAGGAAAGCCGCCGCCAGTGGGGCAGGTTCACAGAGGCTCAGAACAGAAAGATCTGTCCCAGATGACCCCAAAGAGCCCCCTTTTGTCTCTCACCCTTCTTGTACAATTCACACCAACTTCCCCCTCTCTGCTCTCTCTCTCTAGCCCTTCTTCCCGCCAGCACGGATCCTGTGGCTCTCGGTGGACTCTTTGTAGGGTCCGTGTTGTAGTACTGGACCCTGTGCACGCTAGGCAGGTGCTGAACCACCCAGCCATGTCCCCAGCCATACAACCGCTGCTGGGACCCATGGTCAGGCTGAAGGGGGCCCTGCTTGCCTGTCTCTGGACCAGGCTTGGCCTTAAACTGTCCGGTGTGAACCCTCGGCTCTCCAGGCCTGCCCAGGTCAGGGCCAGGTGCCACCCATGTCACCTGTAAGTGGGTGGGGCCATACAGGCTCCCACTGCAGGTCAGGACTTTCTCTAGACCTAATTCGGGGCTCAGACACATTCAGTAATGGTGTCTCATTAACCCTCCTACCAGGGTCCCAGGACAGACATCAGAGCCTGTGTTCCTCCTGGTCAGATACAAACTTTAAAAAGGCCAACTGATGTCGGATGGCACAGCTGATGAGTGACGCCAGTTTGGAACCTGCAGGTGACAGTGAGGACTATCTATACTTCCCTGTCTTATCGTGGGGGCCTGGCACCTTTTAGGTGCTCAGTGAGTGCTGAGTGATGGTAGCGAGGCGGACTCCCCTCTGAACTGGGAGCAGGCAGGAGCTGAGCCAGGCTGGAGGAGGGGGACCGCAGGATGCAGATATTAGGTGGGGCCACATCCTTCTGGATGAATCTGGTTTTCGAAGTTTCCTACTTTTCAGGTCTTCCTACCCTAGACCCTCCACCCCCTTTAGACCTCCTACCATCCACACCTGGACATGCCCCTTGAGACCAAGAGTCTCCAGGGAGGCTCATACCTAGGCCACCCTGGGCAGCTTCTACCCCAGTCCCATCCCACCCAACCCCTCAGGCGGAACCCCCAGCATATATATACCTGCTTCTCACTCATCTCCATGTCGTATTTCTGGATCCAGTTCTCAATTTCTGTCTCCACTTTATATTTTTTCTTAAACAAAAATAAAGAAGTCCAGGGCCATCAGTAAGTTGGCTCAGTGGGTAAGTCGAGGCACTTAGGACTTGAGTTCAATGCCCTGATCCCACAAGGTAGCAGAAGAGAACTGGTAACAGGGCTCTTCTTTGGTCTCCACATAGGCATCGTGGCACAGGGACATGCGTACACACACACACACACACACACACACACACACACACACACACACGATAATATAATAGTTTGTTTTATAGGGTCAGCTCCCAGCTGGGGGTGTGGCTCAGAACCTTTGCCTAGTACCAATGAGGCCCTAAATTTAAGGGTTTAGGGGTTGGGGTTGGGGATTTAGCTCAGTGGTAGAGTGCTTGCCTAGCAAGCACAAGGCCCTGGGTTTGGTCCTCAGCTCATAAAAAAAAAAAAAGTTAAATATATGCGAGGCTGGAGAGATGGCTCAGCACTTAAGAGTTTCTCTTCCAGAGGACCGGAGTTCAATTCCCATCACCTACATGGTGGCTCACAACCCTCTGTAACTCCAGTTCTAGGGGATCCGACATCCTCTCTGGTCTCTGAGGACATTACACACACGTGTACACAGACATACAAACAGACACGCATGTAGGCGAGACACCTGTACACATAAAATAAAAACTTAAAGAAAAAGAGAACACTTGGGCCAGGCATAGTAGCGGACACCTTTGATCCCAGCACTAGGGAGGCAGAGGCAGGTGGATGTCTGTGAGTTCGAGGCCAGCCAGGTCTACAGAGTGAGTTCCAGGACAGCCAGGGCTACATAGAGGAACCCTATCTCAGGGAAAAAAAAGAAAGAAAGAAAGAAAGGAAGGAAGGAAGGAAGGAAGGAAGGAAGGAAGAAAGAAAGAAAGAAAGAAAGAAAGAAAGAAAGAAAAATGTCTCCCCATACATAAAATGGAATGAGATTCTGCCATAGACAGGCATGAAGCAAGACGCGACCTCCATCATGGTGAACTTAGAGATGGCGGTGAGGAAGAAGCCTACCTCCCACCTCTGTGCTCCCCCTCCCTCCTCCCAGGAGATACCACCCATCTTGGGCTTCCCCACTCCTGAGCCAGCCCTGCCCTGCCCTCTCCACCCCCCCCCCCTACCCCCCACCCCCCCCCCCACCCCCCGTCAGGGCACCTTCCTCAGGGCCTGCTCCACCTCCCGATTCTCCATGACCAGGTTGTAGTACTGTGAGCGCAGCGCCAGGATCTCCTGCTGTATCTTGGCCAGCCTGGCCTGCGAGGCCCGGTAATCCATCTTCTGCTGTTTCTCTGCCTCCTGCTTGGTGCGAAGGAGGCTGTTCTCCGAAAACTTGAACACCTGGTGCAGGTGGTGCTTCAGTTCCTGGATCACAAAGTTCTCCTTCTCCACCTACGCCGGGACGAAGGAGGACAGGGCCCCATTAATGGCTGCACAGCCCTCCCCCCCCAAAAAAAATATTACTGGGGCAGCTGGCCTCCCCAGGCTTATGCTCATCTCAGGCCTGGGACTGATGCTCCCTTCCATCTCGGAAAGGGGTCAGCAAACAAAGGTTCCTAGGCCAGACCCAGAAAGCCATATCTGTCAATAAAGTATTACTGGGGCACAGCCCTTTTGGTCCGATACTGTTCGTGGGCTGCTGCCACCCCAACAGCAGAGTCATGTTGAGATCACTGGCCCACTTGAGCCCAGCACGTGAATTGTGTGACCCTTTGGAGATGAGATATAGAGCCCCACACACACACATAAAAAAAAAGGCAGGCTGCTGTTGCTCACCTGTGACAAGTGTGCAGGAAAAGCAGTAGCCACTGGGGACCCACAGCCATCAAGATATGACAGATCTGAACTGTAACTGAACCCAAGACTCATTATAATACACTAATAGTCAAATCTGGGTGTGGGTGGGGTGGTCAAATCGCACATATAGGTACACTTTAAGCTGCCTGCAGAACCACTGAATGTTCAAATATTCAAACCTTTCCATAAGATGAAACACAGCCCGGTGTTCACAGCTGCAAAGTAGCCTGCTGGACCTCTCTGTGCGTGTGCGTGTGTGTGCTTGGGTGTGCGCTCTCATGGGTGTGTCATCCACCTTTCCCACTGGCCTGGAGCTTGTTGGCTTGGCTAGGGTGCCTGGCCACTGGTCTCAGGGATCCTCCTGTCCCTGCCTCCCTAATGTGAGATTACAGAGGTACACTACCATGTCAGCTTAAAAAAAAGTAAAACAAAACAAAAAAACCACTGGGTTCCAAGTCTCAAACTCAGGTCCCTCAGCTTGTACAGAAAGCTTTTTATTCAGAGCATGCCCAGGCCTGTACTTTTCTTGAGACAGAGTCTCTCTGTGTAGCCCTGCCTGTCCTTGAACTCCCTATGTAGACTAGGTTGACCTTGAACTCACAAACATCCGCCTGCCTCTGCCTCCAGAGTGCTAGGATTAAAGACCTGCTCCAATACTGGCCAGCCCTGTACTTCTTTTTATAATAAGCTTTTCTTTTGCTTCAGTACTCTTGGGTTTCAGATTTCTTTCAAGATTAAATATAATTTTAAAATTGTGGGTGTGTGCATGAGTGTGTGTGAATATGTGCACATGAATGCAGGTACCTGTGGTGTCCAGAAGAGGGTGGCATCCCAGGGAGCTGGAGTTACAGGTGTTTGTGAATTGCTGGATATAGGTGCTGGGACCTGAACTCTTTTGCTCTGCTAGAGCATTATGTACTAGCCAGTGGTGGCACAGGCCTTTAATCCTAACACTAGGGAGGCACAGGCAGGGGGATCTCTATGAGTTCAAGACCAGCCTGGTCTGTGGCATTCCAGGCCAGCCAAGGCTGTATACGGAGACAAACAAAGGCTGTATGCCTGTCTTAAACAAAGAAAGGAACAGGATGCACTTTTAACCACTGAGCCCTCTCGCCAACCCCTCTCCCATGTGTCTGATGTCTATTCTACATAAGAGGAAGAACTCACTTAGCTGGTGACACAGACACTTTGTCACCCCCTGGCTGGAAAGGCCTTCCTCACTTGTCTAGCTCAGCCCCCCTTTCTTTATCCTTCTTGTCTTAGTGGCAGTGTCCCTGGTCCCTCTGGTCCGAGATCAGTTCTCTTGTATCATCTTTTCATAGTGCCTTGTCCTTACCCTTCATCGTACTTCAAAATAGCAGTCAACTAATTCCTTAATGCCTTCCTTGTGTCCTGTGAGCTCTTGAGGCTGGCTTTATTTAAAGACATACCCAGTGAGACGCTCAGAACAATCTCTATGGAGTAAATGAAGAGAAAGCTATTTGAATCAATGAGAGAAAACCCAAGTCCCAAAGCGTTTGGGCCCTCAGACGCAGTTCCTCCCGCAACTTGAGGGATGCTGGGAAGTATACCTCTGCCTCCTTACTCTTCAGCACCTCTGCCAGCTCAGCCTGGAGGGCATCGATGACTTCTTGGTTCCTTTCATTCCTCCGGTTGATGTCCTGTATGAACTGGTTCTTCTCCTTCACTTCCATAGGGCTGGTGATCAGCTTTTCAAAGAGGAAGCCCCGCAGCTCCACCAGGCTGTTGAGGAGGCGCTGGGCCCCTGGGCTTCTGCCTGGGGCCTGTATCTGTAGGAGTGTGATGACCTGGGAGTCACTGATCAGGAGCCTCAGGAGAGTCTTGGTGGAGTCTCGGAACTGGTGTGCCAGTGGCCAGAGGCTGGCCCTGCATAGGTCTATGGATAGTAGGCGTTCTCGGCACCAGCCTTCCTCAGCTTCCTCCACGTCTTCTTCCAGACGTTTCTGTTTCTCCTGCAGGATGCTGGCACCCTCCAGCAGGGCCTGGCCAATGTCCAAATGCTCTCTCATGGCTTTCACCAAGTCTTCAGGGAACATTCCCTCCAGAGTCTCTGGGTGAGACTCTACGTAGGACATCAGGGTCACCAGGCCCACCTTTTGTATGCCTTCATCCAGGACCGTCATGATTCTCTTGGCCTCGATGGTGCTGAGCTTGGATTTGGATGGGGCCAAGGTCTTCATCGGCACAGCCGGGATTAGGTCTGTCCTCAGTGGGATTCTTTGGATAGCCAGCCCGTGGTAGGAAGGGGCCATGCTAAAGACCTGGAAGGTCATCTCCAGAGCTGCTGACTTTGCCTTTCTATACCTGGCACTGAGACGTCGGCCAACTCAAGGCTCTCCTGGCTTTCACAATCTCTAGCAACCCTGCAAAGGAAGGTGTAGCTGTTAGGTATGTCACTGCCGGTCATGATGACCACTGTACAGAACCTGGAAGCTACTTTTAGCTCTTTAGTTTTTGGGGTGGTTGTTTTTTTTTTTTTCTAATTTTATTTTTTGAGGTAGGGCCTCTTATAGCCTAGTCCATCCTTACCCCTGACCCAAGTGCTGGGATTAGAGGTGTGTACCACCCTGTCAGGCTTTATCTTTTAGCCTTGTGATGTCGATGGTTCTGGACTGAGCCACTGGAATGAGAGGGCTGAGGGTGGTGGTGAGTCCCAGATACATATACCAGGCAGGAAGTAGTCACTGTTCTGAGGACCTTCATATGGGGGTTACCTATGGGAGCCTGTTTTTTCAGGTTCCTCGTGGCTTTACCCAGCTGGTCCACAGAGAAAGGATGATTAGGACCACAGGCCTGAGTGCAGGTGTCTGAGATGGTCTGCACTTAGCTGTGCTGTGGGGAGGTCTTTTGCTCCACCCCTTGGCATCTGTATAAATACCCTGGGGCAGAGACAGTCAGGGCCCGTTTCCAGGCCCTCTCGAGGCTATCCTGTATTTCCTATCTGTTTATCTTCACAATCTAAATCCTTCTATCTAATATTTCCTGCTGCTCTCACTCAAGAAAACTCTGGGGAGCTGTGGGGTTGGTGGGTGAACGCCCCCACAGTTACCCAAGTGGCAAAAAAACGTAGAGAGGCCAGTTTTAGGCAGCTGAGGTCATCTAGCAATGTCAACAGCAGGAAGCCACACAGGAAGAAGATGGGAGTGGAGGGTTCAGGGGCAGCAGACCCCAGAGGAGTTGAAGCTGTGGCTGGAAGCATGGTCCAAGCTAAGCAGAGCATGGAAAATGTGCTCTGCCCCGACCTGCATTTCCTCCATGTTGACCCCAAACCAGTGGGAAACCAACTGAAGAGCCTGGGTCACAGTGTGCTGGGTCAGTGGCTCAGGACACAGAGGAGGTTGGGACAAGGAGCCACAGGTCATAGAGGAGGACGGGGCGTGGTCGGAGCAGGATGGGTCACAGAGCAGGAGAGGGCATGGACACAGAACAGGTCCCAGAGTAAGTCATGTATAGGTCAGGACACAGACAGAGTGAACAGGTCCCAGCCAACAGTGGGGCCAAAGCAGGCGAGGAGGGTGACAGTGCATCAGCACACGTCAGGAGTATGTGTTTAGGTGTGTGTAGGTGTGCATGTCTGTGCATGTGTAGTATGTGCATGTGTGCTAAAGAGTACGTGTGTGTAGATGTGCATATATGTGTGGGTGAGCATGTCGGGGTGGTGAGCATGTGTGTGTGTGTGTGTGTGTGTGTGTGTGTGTGTGTACATCTGTGTGTATGTGTGTGCACATATTACATGTCCATATGCAGGCCAGAGGTAACCACTGGGTGTCTTCATTTATCCATCCCTTCCTTGGTTGTTGAGACAGGGTCTCTCACTGAACCTGGACCTCACCAGCTCAGGTAGGCTGGCTGGCCAGCAAACCCCAGGACTCCTCTTCTCTCCACCTCCCCAATACTAGGATCACACACCGTTGCCAAGGCCCTTGTCTTTTTCTGTAAGTGCTGGGGATTGAATTAGCTCAATACGCTTGTGTGGCCACAATGCAGCCATCCACCTCCCCTGGCCCGGCGATTTGTGAGTGCTGACCTAAAAACTGGGGGGGGAGGAGGGGATGGTAACAGTAGCTTCGAAATACAGTTTACAGAAAGTTCAGGGTGTGCGGTAGCCTATAAGCCCAGCACCCAGCAGGCTCAAGCAGGGTGATGGCTGAGAGTTCAAAGCCTGCCCGAGCACAGTCTAAAAACTCCAAAAGTGAATAGGTGGCGGCGGCGGCAGCAGCGGCAGTGCAGGCCTTTAATCCCAGCACTCGGGAGGCAGAGGCAGGTGGATCTCTGGGTTTCAGTCCTGGTATGAAGTGAGTTTCCAGGACAGCCAGAGCTACATAGTGAGACCCTGTCTCCAAAAAAAAATCTGTGTCTTTGGTGCACACTGGCTGTGGCAGGAACTTGCAGCGGCCCCACTTGAACCCCAGTCATTGCTGGGGGGCTGGGTATGGTTACTCCTGGGGGCGGAGCCTGGTTCCCTTTGCTGTAAGGCAGGAATCCTTTCGTTCAACAGGAAGCTTGGAGCACAAGGTTTGGACATGGTGAGTCCTCAACAAACAGTTAATATTACATTATAGGCCCAGGGAAACTGAAGTGTGAGTCTGGAACACCATAGTGTCATGTATGAATGCCATCTCCATGTTCAGCCTGTCGACAGGCTCTGAGGTCTCCACACCGACCTGATTAATTGGCCACCATCTCTCCCTTCTCCGAA
Source organism: Onychomys torridus (assembly GCF_903995425.1). Lineage (NCBI taxonomy): Eukaryota > Metazoa > Chordata > Mammalia > Rodentia > Cricetidae > Onychomys > Onychomys torridus. The sequence continues at coordinate 32,257,137 of NC_050464.1, forward strand.
GAAGTGCCCACCAACAGAGCAGGAGCTTGTCAGGTTTGTTACACACTGTGACTAGGGAGGTCCGGAGCGAGTGTGTGTGTGTGTGTGTGTGTGTGTGTGTGTGTGTGTGTGTGTTGGGGAGAGGACAGAGGACTCACTCCTTGAGTTCTTTTTTGGTTTTGTTTTTGTATTTTGTTTTGTTTGTTTGTTTTTCGAGACAGGGTTTCTCTGTATAGCTTTGTGCCTTTCCTGGAACTCACTCTGTAGCCCAGGTTGGCCTCAAACTCACAGAGATCCGCCTGCCTCTGCCTCCCGAGTGCTGGGATTAAAGGCGTGAGCCACCACTGCCCGGCATCCTTGAGTTCTTAGCTGCCAGCACCGGATGGGACAGTGGCCCTGATGTCTCTGCTCAAGTCTGTCTCACTGTCAGGTAAAGGTGCCCCGTTTCCCTCAGGAAGAATAGGCAGTTGCTCTGGTTTGCACAGATCCCACAGGTTCATGTGTTGAAGTGTTGGTTCCCAGGCCATGGCACCATGGCCATGCAGAGGTGATGGGACCTTTCTTTAAGAGGTGGGGCCTGGTGGGGAGGTTGTTGGGGTTTTTCTTTTGGGGGGTGGGTGAGTGTTGACACAGAGTCTTACTATGTAGCCTTGGCTGACCTGAAAGTCACTCTGTAAAACAGGCTGGCCCGGAACTTGCAGAGATCCTTCTGCTTCTGCCTCTGGCTCCTGAGTGTTGGGATTAACCTGGCTGGTGCAAGGTTCTTAGGTGGCTGGGGCTGTGCCCTTGAAGGGGACACTCACACTGTCTCTCTGTCTCTTTCTCTCTGTCTCTCCCCCTCCCCACTTCTCCAATGGGAAGTGAGCAAGCTTCTCTCACAGGCTCTGCCATGATGTGATGCACTGGCTGGCCACAGCGTCCAAAACAGAGGCGCCACCAGTCACAGACCAGCCTCATAAGTCATTCACTTCAGGGACTCTGCCTGAGGGGAAACCACATGTGAGGGGAAGTGCCAAGCTCCCGGCTCCTTCCTGAAGACCCTACCAATCCAGACCCTGAAGTGTGTGTGTGTGTGTGTGTGTGTGTGTGTGTGTGTGTGTGTGTAGGGGTGGACGAACACGACCTTCTTGGCTTCTGTCTGAGTTCTGAAGCCTGGTTGGTCAGCGATGGCTTTCATTGCTATGCTCAGCCTCAACATGTTTCTGTTGTTTGTGATCAGAAAGGCTCAGCTGATCAAATATTCAATCAGAGAGCTGTTAGGTGATCCAACAGCATAGGAGCTGGTGATGACGGTCATAGGGACCCAGATAAAGATGGAGGAGGAGAAAGAGCTATGCAAAGCCACGGAAGGCTATCTTTAGTCCAACAAACCGCAGACAGCGAGGCAATTGAGTAAGTCTCTAAAATGTCTAAGGACAGAGAAGAGAAGCGCCAGATCTGTTGTGAAGGATGGGAGGCTCCTTGGCTAGACAAAACATGTCCTTCTTAAAGGCTGAAGACCCAAGGCGGCACCATCTTGCTTCCCTGGGACTCATTCCCACTTCCTGCTCTCTTATCCTCAGAGTAAGTTCCCCAGGGGCCTTTTCCTGACTCTAGAGTGTTCTGGGCAGCTGTGGAGCCTCTCCCCGGTCCCTCTGAGGATGAAGGGTCCCTGCCCCGAGGCCACAGGATGAAGGAAGTGTTGGATGGACACACGTTTCCACGTCGTCCTCAGAGTTCTCCAGGCATCAATCAAGACCCCCAGGACTCTTGGGAGACGAAGGCTGGAAACTCAGAGCCACGGGGAATGTTTCCAATTTGCTTTCAGCTAAATTGCCTCTTTTGCTTTAAAGGGCAAGCTTGTTTTCTTTGATTACTGGGACGCCCATCAGTTCTTGACAGCTCATTTGGGTGAACAGGGGAAGGGGGAGGTGTGGGGAGAGGGGTGAATGATGACGCCAGCAAAAACTTTCTGAGAATCTTTTTCCTTGAATTCTAATGAGTGTTCCATGTCCTTTCTGATGCCACCAACCTTCATATTGAAATTGTTGTCAACTCATCCTCCCCTTTTAAAGCTTCCTGCCCTGAGAGTCAAACAGGGCTGCAGATATACCTACCAGGTTTTAATTGCCATGAATTCTATTGACTTATCTTTGTCATGCAAATAGGCCTGTTGGATATTTATTGCTGCATTCCTGTTTTGAAAAAAAAAAATGATTTGAGCTAAAGGTGGCCCCTCCGACCCCCCTCCCCCCCACACACTTGGAAAGAAGACGAAAGGAACCTGTGACTATTTCACAGACCCAATACTGGCTGTGGGCGGTCGGGGTAGGGAGAAGGGCGTCTTGGCTTAAGGACCTTTTTTGTAATACTGGCCAATGTTAGAAGCTACCTATGTGCCCAATTATCCTAAATGCCCCTGTGATCCCAGAACTCTGGCTACACAGTGAATTGAAGGCCATCTTGGGCTACATGGGGAGACTCTGTCTCAAGCAAAATTGCAAAACAAAAAAACAAAAAACAAAACAAGAAATATTTTCTATGGATGAGTTCCTTTGGTCCTTATAGCCCTGCAAGGTCATGTTTTTTCCTCCATTTCACAGACAAGAAAAGGGAGCTGAGAGCAGTACAGGAGTCCAGTCAGTCATGAGGAAAGCAGTACAGGAGTCCAGTCCAAAATGAGTAGAGCAGTACAGGAGTCCAGTCAGTAATGAGGAAAGCAGTACAGGAGTCCAGTCAATCATGAGGAGAGTGGTACAGGAGTCCAGTCAGTCATGAGGAAATCTTCCACCCACAGTTGGTGAGTTAGGTCAGTGGGTAAAGATGCTTGCTTGCTACCAAAACTGAGGACCTGAGTTTGATCCCTAGAACCTGTGCTGTAAGGAGAAAACCAACTCTTGAGAGCTGTCCATTACCTCTACACATGTGTAGTGGCATGCCAGCACTCACACACATGCATTCATGCACACACACACACACACAATAATAATAATAATGACAATAATAATAATAATAATAATAATAAATAGTAGTAGTAGCAGTAGTAGTAGTAGAAAACTTTTATCCTAAGCAACTATCACATAGTAGATGCTCATTGAACACATGGCTGTTGGTAAATGAGACAGTGGCCCTGCCTTCCCATCATTTCTTGCAGGATGATGCAGATGCAGTATTGAGTTCACAAGCCAGATCATGTCCTCACTTAGAGAGACAGACAACAATGTCATCTGGGTTTGTTTCTTGTTTGCTAGACAGGATCTCACTATATTGCCCAGTCTGGCCTTGACCATGTGAAGCCCTGCTTTAGCCTCCCAAGAGGCTGGAAATTGCATCTTGTTGATTATATTTGGTTCTGAAGACCCTTGGGATGGGCTGTGGCAATGGAGCTGGAAGTAGACCCGCCAATAGACAGGATCTCAGCTGAGGTCAGAGGCTCCGGTGCTTCAGAGACAGGGCAGTGGCCAGTCACAACTGGGGATATGTTCACATTGCTGCTTGCAGTGGCCAACCTGCAGCTTGGGACAGACCTTGGCATGGTCACCTGACCTTCTACAGGTATCAAAGTGAAAAGGGAAGCCAGAGGCTCACTGTGTGGTAACCGAGTTCACTTGGAGCCCAGTCCCTATGGCTTCCAACCAGTCATGTGGGTTTGGATGACCACTCTCTCTAAGCTTTAGCTGCCCTGACGGTAAAATGGGGACAGACAGGGGAACTTTACAGAACTCTCATGTGAACGCAATACTGCCAAACATGTCCAGCTTTTGTGACTTTTATTACTGACACTAAAATGACAGGCGAGAGCTGCAGAGGTGGCTCAGTGGTTAAGAGCACCTGTTACTCTTGCAGGGGACCAGGGTTGGTTCTCAGCACCCACATGAAGGCTCATAGCCATTATTTGGAGTTCTCGGTCCAAAGAATCCAGTGCCCTCTTCTGGCCTCTGATAGTACTGCACACATGATGCACATACATACATACATATACCCAGGCAAAACATTCATATACATGAAGTTTTAAAAAAATCTAAGCCGGGCGGTGGTGGTGGTGGTGGCGGCGGCGCACGCCTGTAATCCCAGCACTCAGGAGGCAGAGGCAGGCGGATCTCTGTGAGTTTGAGGCCAGCCTGGTCTCCAAAGTGAGTTCCAGGAAAGGCGTAAAACTACACAGAGAAACCCTGTCTCGAAAAACAAACAAACAAACAAACAAAAAAAAAAAAAAAAAAAAAAAGAGGGCTCTGGAGAGATGGCACAGAGGTTAAGAGCACTGAATGTCCTTCCAGAGGACCCGGGTTCAATTTCCAGCGCCCACATGGCAGCTCACCACTGTCTGTAATTCCAGTTCCAGAGGATCTGATACCCTCATACAGACATACATTAAATAAATAAATCTTAAAAAAAATCTAGGGGGCTGCAGAGATGGCTCAGAATTTAAGAGCACGGACTGCTCTTCCAGAGGTCCTGAGTTCAATTCCCAGCAACCACATGATGGCTCACAACCATCTGTAATGAGATCTGGTGCCCTTTTCTGGCCTGCAGACATACATGCTGTATACATAATAAATAAATAAATCTTTTAGAAAAATCTAAAAGAAAGAAAGAAACCCTAAAGATTGACTATGGCACATCATTCTGCAGACTGAACAGAGGCAGGAGAATGCTGGAGGTGTTAGTTAAGTCCCAGGTTCAGAGAAAAGCCCCGCCTCCTAGGAACAATCAGAGTTTCAGAGGACACTGAATCCTCTTCTGGATTCCACATCAGATGGTTTGAATTCCTTTCTTGGTCATGGTATGCTTTAAAAATGTGCATTTCTGGTCACGCACGACTGTACGATGGATTATTTTGGTGTTTCAAAGGGAATGAAGGGCTAGGAGTGGTGCATCTATCTAGCATGTGTGAGGTTCTGGGTTTTATCACAGCACTAATACACACACACACACACACATGCACACATGCACACACGTACACACAAACATGCACACACATACACACACTGAGAATAAAATAGAATTTAAAATACAGGCCAGAAGCTGGGGTAGGGTGGGATGTGGTGGCACACGCTTTTAATCCCAGCACTCAGAAGGCAGAGGCAGGTGGATCTCTGTGAGTTCGAGGCCAGCTTGGTCTACAGAGTGAGATCCAGGACAGCCAAAGCTCCACAAAGAAACCCTGACTCAAAACATACACACAAATAAAATACAGTCTAAAGAGATAGCTCGGTCAGTAAAATACTTGCTGCTAAATTTGAAGCTCCATAACCCCCATGTAAAAGCCAGGTGTGGCACACAGAATAAAAATAAAACTCTTTATCTTTAGCTGGGTAGTGGTGGTGGTGGTGGTGGTGGTGGCGGCGGCGGCGGCGGCGGCGGCGGCGGCGGCGCACGCCTTTAATCCCAGCACTTGGGAGGCAGAGGCTGGTGAATCTCTGAGTTTTGAGGCCAGCCTGGTCTACATGGTGAGTTCCAAGACAGCCCAGGACTGTTACTAGAGAAACCCTGTCTCAGGAAAACAAAACAAAACAAACAAAACAAAACCTTCTTCATCTTTAAAAAAAATATATCAATTACCGGAGTGTAGAATATCAACATTATCAACAAATGTAGCAATCACAGAATTTGTGGTTGCCTGGAGTTTGGGCGCTGGAGATGAGTTGCAGGTGTTTATGGGGCCAGAAGAGGGCGCTGGGATCACCTGGAGGTGGAACTGCAGACAGTTGTGAACCACTTGATGTGGGTGTTGGCAACTGGGGATCCTCTGCAAAAGCCATGTGTGCTCTTAATGAGCAAGCCATCTCTCCAGCCCCCCTCTTTAAGAGACAGCATTTCATGCAGCCCAGGCCGCCTCCACTATCCCCAATAAGCACTCAATAAACCCAAGTTAAATATGTGAATGTTTTCAGGATGAGCCAAGAAAATGTCCTTGGAGGCATTTTGACAGGAAGAGTTAAGGTAGAGTGAGTCATGTCGGGGAATCATCACAGTTAGCTGTGCACTCACTGTGTGGCTGTGCCTGCACCAACTCTCCACTGCCTCACCTCATTCAACCTTCCCAAGAAATTCTTCTTTCTCTCCAGAGTGCACAAGGAAGTCACATTTTAAATATATGAGCTAATTTTTAAAGTTAACACCAAAGACAAAATTCTGTGTACAGTCAAAATAAAATAACCAGGGTAGAGAGATGGCTTGGGGCCTAATAGCACTGGCTGCTCTTGCAGAGGAACCAGAACTTGGTTCCTAGCATATACATAGTGGAGTGGCTCACAACCACCTGTAACCCCAGCTCCAGGGGATGCCCACTTCTGGCCTCCTCAGTCACAGCACACACATTATACACATACATACACGCAGGCCTCACAGATACACATAAAATAAAAATAAACAAATCTTTAAGTTTTTTTTTTTTTTAAGAGTGTGTACAGCTCTTTCAGAGGACCTGAGTTTAGTTCCCAGCAGTTATGTTAGGCAGCTCACAACTGCCTGCCAGTAACTTCAGCTCCAGGTTCGAAGGGATCTGAAACCCCTTCCTGGGCTCACAAGCACGTACCCCATCAACACACAGAGAATGGTCAAAATAATCAAAACAAACCTTTAACAAACAAATAACAATTAAAAAAAAAAAAAAAAAAAACGGGGCTGGAGAGATGGCTCAAAGGTGAAGAGCACTGGCTGTTCTTCCAGAGGTCCTGAGTTCAATCCCTAGCAACCACATGGTGGCTCACAACCATCTATAATGAGATCTGGTGCCCTCTTCTGGCACATAGACAGAACACTGTATGCGTAGTAAATAAATAATTATTAAAAAACAAAAACAAACAAACAAAAAAAACCCCAAAAACTAACTAGGTCAGGCACAGCGGAGCATGCCTTAATCTAAGCACTTAATCCGAGCACTCAGAGGCAGCGGCAGGTGGATCTCTGTGAGTTTGAGGCCAGGCTGGTCTACAGAGCGAGATCCAGGACAGCCAGAGCTACATAACAAGACCTTGTCTCAAAAACAAAACAACAGAACTCCTAGTTTAAGCATACACTGAAGGGAGATCCTGCACAGGGCAAGCTCACCTCGAAACATAGGGTCCTTAGTGGGGACAGTAGATGCTTAACAAACCAACCCACCTTCTTACTTGAACTAAGTTCACCCGGATGTCTACATAAATGGTGCCACTGAGGGATGAGGGGCGGAGCCATGAAATGACAGGTGGATGGGACAGGAGATAGGACTATCAAAAGAGGATGCTCGGTGGTCCTTCCAGGAGGCCTAGAAGAGGCTGGATCGAGGCAGGGCAGGGGAGTGAGGCCCTGGAGCTAAACGGGCTGGCAGTAGGACACGGACCCCTCGAGGGGGTCACTGGACGTGGCGCACACAGCACGCAGCCCGGAGGCTTCCCCCGCTGTCACTCACCGGGACCTCAAACTGCAAGCAAGTTTCTCTGCCCACGGTTAACCATCTCCACGGTCCTGTGTTGCTAGGTTACGCGCCAATCTTAGAAGGCGGGACTCCGTGTTTGACTGACCTCTCTTTTCACCATTCAACTTCTACTCGGGCTGCCTCGGCTCCGCCTTCTGAACGGTGACCAATCAAAACCACCGTATCTCTGACGTTTCTCCAATGGAAAGACCCGGGGTTCTCGTTGGTTGAGCGAGTAAGGCGGGGAAAGGGGTGGGGTTTCCTCGCCCCGCCCTCTCTCCGGGAGGTGGGGCGTGAGAACGGTGAGTGACGCGCAAATTACCCTGTCAAATTTCATTGCGGCCTCTCTGCTGGCCAATGGGCCGTGGCGTGGGGTCGTGGGGCGGGGCTTGCGGGGCTGAGTGACCGGAGTCGGCGGATGCAAAGGCTGGCGCAGCTGCCGCTGTGGCAGCGGTGAGGCGGCGGTGGCGGCTGCAGCGGCTCCGCTGTCGAGATATTGGCAGCGGCAGCTGCGGGCTGAGCTGCGTTGTGCAGACCCGTTGCACGGTGCGGGATCCCGGGACGGCGCGTGTAAGAATCCGAGGGGTGCGCCTGCTTGGCTCCGAGGACAGGGGTCAGGGGTCAGAGGGCGCAGAGAAGGGGCTGAGACTGGGGCTGGGCGCTCCCGACGCCCGAGGCGGGGCCTGGGGAGGTTGCCCGCGTGCTTCTCCCCCTGCGCATCTCTCCCTGCACCTTTCTCTGTGCCTTGACTTCCTGGGGCGACCCGGGTCGCGGCGGGGAGCGCGGGGAACTGGAGCCCCCGCGCGACCCTTCTCCTCCTCCCTTCCCTCCCCGGCTCACCTCTGGGCTATGACCTCTTGTGACCGGGCCGGGGACTCCTGCTTGGGTCAGCCTGCTTCAGGAGACAGACAGCGGGATGGCAGCTAGCTCTGTGATCCCGGGACCTTACTCCAGGGGTGACCTCCTTCCCCTGCGGGGGTGACCCTCTGGGTCCTCTCTAGAGTGAAAACCCGAAGTCTGCCGTAGGGCAAGCCCCGAGGAGCCCCGAGTTCTGCCTTTGGGTCTGCTGTGTGACCTTGGACCGGTTCCTTCTCTCTGGGCCTCATTTCTTTCTCTTTAAAAAGTCATAGGCTCATGTGGGAGGAGGATGGCAACTTCAAGGCTATCCAAGACTAGACAGGACTATCCCTGTTTCAAAAGACAAAAACAAAAAACAAAAAAACCCAAACAAACAAACAAAAAAACGAGCAAGGGATTGCTGGGTCTCACTGAAGTGGCGTGCAGTTTCTAGGAATAGTTAAATGGGAAGTGCCTCAGTTCGTGCCACCTGCTTTCCAGTCAGCCTGAAGGAACTTGTGGTTGTTTATTCACACGAGTTAGCCAGCCTCGGCTAAGCAGCCTCATCTATCAAAAGGGACGTTAGCTAACCCAGGCTCTACCGAGGGCAGAGCTGTTGAATCCGAGCCAGGAGATTGTTTCCTGTGGGTGAGGTCTCAGCTGTTCACTGTAGATATTTAGTGGCCTCTTTGGACTCCCTCGAGATCATTCCCAAGTTGTGACGCCAGAAATATTTCTAGACGGTGGAGACGAAGTCACACCAGCCTGGAGCCATTGAGGTAAGACAAGGCTCCAAAGAATGGAGTCATACGTTCAGCAGTTAAAACGGAAAACCCACTAGCTATGAGGATACTAGTAAAAAAAAAAAAAAAAAAAAAAAAAATAGAAGCCTGTTATGAGCTGGGAGAGTTTCTTGCCCTCCAGACAAATGGAAGATTTGTGCTATCACGGCCTTCTGTGGCTTCAGGGGAGTATGGTAGATGAGTGAGCGTGAGCTTGGCCAGTACAAGGCACTGGGAGAGGAGAAAGTTAAGTCAGACTACCAAACACAGCACAGTCCTTCAGACAGCCAAATGATGGTATCTTGTGGTAGTTCCCCTCTGTCTCTCCCCTTCCTGAGATTTCAAAGCAAAATAAATCCCCACATCTGGAGGAAAAGGAACAAACAAAACCAACAAAAACAAACTCCACTTGCAGGAAGTTTACTGGGCAGAGAATGGCCTGCTTAGCTGGCTGCAGCGTGGTGGTGTTTATCTCTCCTGCTGCCTTGGCTGAAAGAAACCTGCTGTCGGTGGTGTCTGTTGGTGTGGAGGCATTGCTCAGTTACCCTGTTGGGCTGGAGTCATAATCTATGCTGTGCACAGGCCACAGCTGGAGGCTGCTGTTTCCAAGTTCAAAGGTCTCCAGGCAGATCTGCTGAGCCCTGCTTTTCCTTTCAACTCAGTAAGCAGAAGTGGGATGTATGAACAACCACTCTTAACACACCAGTTCTTTTTTAAGCCTGGAGAGAAGGGACGGGTTCTTTGAAAAGGACTCTGGGGTTGGGGATTCAGCTCAGTGGTAGAGCACTTGCTTAGCAAGCGCAAGGCCCTGGGTTCGGTCCTCAGCTCCAAAACAAAAAAAAAAAAGACTCTGTTTTCCAAGTTGTAAAAAAAAAATGTGCAGGTCCCCCTTTCATTATCAAACATCCCCGTGGAGGAGGTGCATACAAGAACAATGCGTGTTGGCCACCAGCGAAGCCAGGGTGATCTTACGTTTTCCCAAGAGGGCACTTAACAGAGCTAAAGTGGAAATTGTTCACCAACATAAAGAGAGACCGGGGCAAGCTTGGAGAGCCGGACACACTCACTTTTTATTCCTGTTGTCTGAGGACAGGACCTGAGCATTTATAAGACACTGTAGGTAATGGCTAGGGATGTGGGCAAGGCAAAGCTTGGCTTTCTGACTGTGGGTTCTCAGGCAAGTTACCTAATGTCTCTGTCCCTGTCTGATGTGTAGGGCTATTGAGATTTTGGTCACCTAAATCACTAGTAGGGTCTCTGGCATAGTTTGAGTATTCTTTGAAGGTGAACTGCTATTATTACCGTTATAAATTGTTTTCCCTTTAAAAATCTTGACAAAGCACACAGATAAGTGAAAAGTAGCGTAGTTTTGATCACGCTAGCCCCATTCTTTCCTCTCCAGACATGGTTAGCTTGACTCGTCCATGTTTGTTCTTACAGGAACCTTCCCTGTATTGTATTTTATATGTTTATTATCGTTATTTTAAAATTGGATGTATATAAGTGTTTTACCTTTACATATGTGTATGCACCAGTGTGTGCCTGGTGCCCAAGGAGGCCAGAAGAGGGTGTTGGATCCCCTGAAACCGGAGTGAAAGATGGTTGTGAGCCACCATGTAGGTGCTGGGAACCAAAAGAAGGAGCCGTCTATAAGAACAGCAAGCGCTCTTCACAGCTGAGCCATCTCTCCAGCCCTGCTAGGCCTCCTTTTTTGAGACAGTGTCTCACTCTGTAGTTCTGGCGGCCTGAACTCTGTGTAGACTATTGGCCTCAAGCTCACAGATGCCTGTCTGCCTCTGCTTCCCAAGTGCAAGGCATGCACTACCACACCTGGCTCCTTATTTTAAGTTTGAAATATTATTTGTGTGTCCGATGTGTATGTGTGAGAATGAAGTATGAGTGTGCTGTGGCATGTGTATGGAGAGTCTGAGGACATTTTTGGGGAATCTGTTCACTCCTTCCCCTGTGGGCTCTGGGAATCAATCTCAGGTTGTCAGACTTGCGTGGCAAGCACCTTCACCCATTCAGCCACCTCGCCAACCTTCCATATTTTCTTTTAACTAGCTAGTTAACTGATTGATTTGTTTTTGTGTTTTCAAGACAGAGTTTCTCTGTGTAACAGTCCTGTCTGTCCTGGAACTCACTTTGTAGACCAGGCTGGCCTCGAACTCACAGAGATCCGTCTGGGTCTGCCCCCAAGTGCTGGGATTAAAGGCGTGTGCCACCACTGCCCCCCCCCCTCTCTCTTTTAAGGTAGACTCTTGCTATATAGTCCAACCTGGCCTTGAATTCTGTTATCCTCCTGCTTCAGCCTCCCAGGTGTGGAATCACAGTGCAATTCCTAGCTCTTTTGAAGGTGAAAGACAGTGGTGGTGTGGGCTGGGGCTTAGCGGATAGAGTGATGCCTAGCATGCACACAGCCCCGGGTTCAGTCTCCAGTTCCCTCTAAACCGTTTGTGGTACACATTTGTATTCCTATTGGAGGCAGGGGGACTTGAAACTCAAAGTCATCCTCCGCTTTGTAGCAAGTTTGCAACCGGTGTTGTCAGCATGAGACTCTGTCAAGAAACGAGCAGTTTTAAATGCTGTAAGTTACTATGACAGAAGAGAAAGTCCAGTGGTTGTTAGCCTGGCCTCTGGTTGCACAGCCGTTGCCGCTCCCTGACTCCAGAACACATTTGTCAGTAACGATTATGTTTTAATCATTAATCATTACCTTTCTTTTTTTTTTTTTTCTTTCTCCTCCAAACCCTAGAAGATGCCTCGGATGGAGCAGGCTTTGAGAAGCATCTCTGGCCCCGCCGTGGCTTTGAATAGGACCTCACAAAGCTGGAGACCGTCTACAGCCCTGGCCACTGCATCCTGAGGACCACGGGACAGGGGACCATGGCCGTGAGCTTAGATGATGACGTGCCGCTCATCCTGACCTTGGAGGAGGGTGACAGTGCCCCGTTGGCTCCTTCCAACGGCCTGGGCCAAGAGGGGCTGCCCAACAAAAGTAAGCTGCTGGGCAGGTGGGTGGGCGGGGCTCACAGCGTGTCTGCTCAGGGAGTGGGCTCCAATCGCAAAGAGGAAGAAGAGCCCTGGTCACACCCATCGCAGGTGTGGCACAGACTTTGCTCTTAGGAGACCGTGGGTGTGAGCCCAGCCTTGCAGAGCTTTCTGGGTTCCAGTGTCCCCCCAGGAGCTCCCACTCCCGACACACTTAGCTTTGTCCCTGCTGCTAGGGGACCTCAGGCAAGCCTCACTTCCCTGCCTCATTCCTTGTACATGAAAACCTAGCCTGTGGGTCTCCTCCACCTGAGGGTGGTAGGGGAGCCGAGCTTCTCTGCCACTTCTCTGCCATCTCAGAATGGGGTGGAGGGCGAACCTCGTGGTGTATTATTGATCAAGGCTTTGGGGTTTCTTTCTGGGAATCGAAACCCGGTACAAAGTAACCCCGCGAGAGGGGATGCGCCGTCTGTGTTGCCGACTTTTAAGTGTCTTTCTGGCAGAGGGAGAGGCCTTAAAACCCTTCCTGGTCCTCATCCCAAAACCATCGCTGGGTTCGCTCAGGACAAGGGCTCAGGAGAGGCTTAAAATAACTTGTCTTAGCAGAGGGTCCTCAGGCAGGGAGCAGGGTTTCAGGGCCCCCGCCGTGAGTGCAGGGTGGAGGATCAGGGGATACCACACTCACACCCACAGGGGAGGACATCGTGGGCCAGGAGGCACAGAGCCTGGCACCCCCATCTCCTTTGTCCAGAGGGAATACAGCTGGGCTTTGGGGATCTAGCAGCTCACTGGGGTGGACTGAAGAAGAGCAAACCACCCTGTCCCCTCCTCATGATCACCACCACTGTCCTGAGTGGCCAAGCAACCTGATTTTACCCCTAAGGGCCATGCAGGCCTACAAAACCCTGGCTCTGACTCCTGGTCTCAACCGACTCTCTTTTTAAGAGCTCCTGCAAAGAAGGCAATGTTTTTCCTATTTTACAAAGGAAGAAACTGAGGATCAGAGAGGTTGAGTAAGTTTCCCAAGGCCACACAGCCAGCTAGTGAGGGAGGAGCGGTTTGAACTCAGGCCTGTCTGACTGAAGTTTTCTTCCCTTCTCCTTCCTTTTTTTCTTCCTCCTCTGGCCCTCCTTTCCCCACCTCCATTCTTTACCAGCTCTTCAGGCACGCGCACACACGCACGCATGCACTCGGAAGCCCTTAGGGTTGGCTAATATTTTTGAGTTTATTTATTTGCTGTCTTGAGGATTCAACCCAGGGCCTGGCTCATGCTAGGCCTGTCATGTGACCACAAGACAGCCACTGTTGCTACCTGTATTTTATAGAGGAGGAAGCGGCCTCAGAGAGGTCAGCTGACTTGCCCGGGTCACACAGCCAGTGAGCAGAACCCTTTCTGGTTGCTCTTCCCGTACCACTGGGGAGTTGCTCTGGGGAGAGAGAGAGGCAGATGAGTCAGCCTCGGGGGACCCCCCCTCAGGAGGACCCGCAAAAGGGAGTGGACTGAATGGTAGAGGGGTGACTGGCTTGTTAAGGGTGTGTGACTGGTGCCCACTTCTAAATGGGAACCTTGGCGCGCTTCATGCTCTTAGATTCCTCCAGAGTGCCCGAGCTAGGGGTGGGGTCCTGCTCTGCCACCCATGGAAGTGAAGAGAGTGACCCAGTTCTGCACCTGAGGCCATCTTTGGGCTGCTGTAGGGGCCTGAGGAAGAAATGGGCCAGTGAGTCAATAAGACTCCCGTGCAGGGCCACCAGTGAGGCCACTGGATCTTGCCCGAAGTCTGTTGCTTATTTTGGCTTAAGAACAGAAGGATACATCTCTCACCACGGGGCAGTGTGTTCTCTGCTCAGGGCACCCTTACCACAGTTTCCCTCTCATACTGTTAATGGGGTACTTCCTAAAAGCTCTGAGAAGCAGAGGCCACATCCAGCACAGCTGGCTGAGGACAAGCGGGGCCTCTCTAAGGAGAGACGTCTTCGTTAGGGTTTCTGTTGCTGTGATAAAGCACCATTACCAGAAGCAGCTTGGGGTAGAAAAGGTTTATTTCTTCTTATACTTCCAGATAACACTCCATCATTGAAGGAACTTAAGGCAGGAACCCAGAGGCAGGAGCTGATGCAGAGGCCATGGAGGACTGATGCTCACTGGCTTATTTTTCATGGCTTGCTCAGTCTGCTCTCTTATAGCACCCAGGACCACCAGCCCAGGAGTGGTCCCTCCTACAGTGAGCTGGGCCCTCCCATATCAACCATCAATCAAGAAATTGCACTGCCAGAGTGGTGGCTCACGCCTTTAATCCCAGAGCCAGGCGGATCTCTGTGAGTTGCAGAGAACTTGTGAGGTCCAGGACAGGCACCAAAACTACACAAAGAAACCCTGTCTCAAAACCAAACAAAAAGAAAATGCACTGCAGGCCAGTCTGCTAGGCAGCGTTCTCTCAAGTGAGGTTTCCTCTTCTAAAAGGACCCTTGGCTTATCTTAAGTTGATAGAAAACTAGCCAGATGGGTGGAACTGGTACAGGAAGCTCCAGACCTTTGCCCAGGCCTGGCTATCTCATGTTTAGATTTTTCACATTGTCCCGAGGTCCCCTACTGTCTGAGCTGTCAACATGAACCACACCCAACCTGGCAATTTTCCCCGTCCTAAAGCTGTTTGGGGACTGTCCCATCCCTGCGAGGTGAAGCCAAGCGCTTTTGCTCAGTGTCCCAGGCCTGGTGTGTCCCAGGCCTTCTTTCCTGGCGGGCCCTGTTTCCTGGGCCAGCCCATGGTGTGACTCTTCCTTCAATCCATTGAGTCCCCATGTGTTTTGAGCCCGTGCTTCGGTCAGGCAGTCCGTCTGGAAGACATTCCTGGCTCTCCCGTTTGCACAAGGATTCCAATTTGAGCTGAAAACTTCCTGCTCGCACAGTTCTGTGAGCCCTTCTAAGTCTCTGCTTAGAGAGAGTTAATGAATCACTTTCCTGCTGTGGGCCGGAGATAGCCATCACATGGTAATTACTCAGTTAGCCATCTGGTCACCTGCTGGGCTGAGTTCTATTCATCTGTGTACCTCTTAGCTTAGGACCTGAAGGTGCAGGGACTTCTGAGGTCATGGCAGAAATGAACTTAGCCGGGTTTCTGGAGCCTGGAAGCTTGCAGGAGTGGCTGACAAAAGGCCCTTGTCAGATGTGAGTGGCATCCTGTCTGTCTTTGCTGTGGCACCAGGGGCAGAGTCTCGTCTCTTCCAGTAAATACCTGACAGTTCTGGAAGCCCCAGGCCCTGTCTCCAGTTGCAGGCAGGGTACAGACAGCAGGTCAGTGGAGTTGGCAGCCATGTGCCTTGCAGATGGCTGTCTTGCTATCTCCTCAAAACTGTGGCTCACACAGTGCCTCATTTTACCTCAGTTACTTCTAAAGATGCCATCTTGAACCATATGCCTCCTATTCTGAGGCTCTAAGGTCAGCATTTCAACATAGAGATTTTTTTTTTTTTTTTTTGAGCTGAGGATTGAACCCAGGGCCTTGCGCTTGCTAGGCAAGCACTCTACCACTGAGCTAAATCCCCAACCCCCATAGAGATTTTTTTAATAATATGTTTATTTCGTGTGTGTGTGTGTGTGTGTGTGTGTGTGTGTGTGTGCGCGCTGTGGCACACATGTGGAGGTCAGAGGACAACCTGCGGGACTCAGTTCTCTCCACCATGTGCATCCCGGGTCATCAGACTTGGTAGCGTCTCTCTGGTGGTGTGGCTGGGCGGTTAGAGACAGCCTGTCTGTACACATGCCGGGCAGTAGTCTGGGCCACATGTGCATGGCAGTCTATATATACAGTGGGTGTGCCTGGTGCCTCCTGGCAATTCCCAATAGGATTTTGCCTCCCTCATGTCTTTAAGCCCACATATGTGTTTTCTGATGAGGAACAGATACAGCTATGCCCTTGTTTCCTGGTTATTTTGGGGTGGCATTATTATGGTTTCCAGGTGACAGGCTGGTCAGGGATGGGCCTCAGAGGACAGAACACAGAGTCTTTTTTGTTT
Organism: Onychomys torridus; assembly: GCF_903995425.1. Classification (NCBI taxonomy): domain Eukaryota; kingdom Metazoa; phylum Chordata; class Mammalia; order Rodentia; family Cricetidae; genus Onychomys; species Onychomys torridus. Next base: position 32,273,118 of record NC_050464.1, read on the forward strand.
TGTTTTGTTTTGTTTTTCGAGACAGGGTTTCTCTGTGTAGCTTTGTGCCTTTTCTGGAACTCACTTGGTAGACCAGGCTGGCCTTGAACTCACAGAGATCCGCCTGGCTCTGCCTCCCAAGTGCTGGGATTAAAGGCATGCGCCACCACCGCCTGGCGAACACAGTTTTAATGCTCAAGCCTAGGACACAGTGCCGTACCTCTAGGGAAGGCCACTGTCCTCATAGGGACCTACGCGTGGCACCCTGGCTCCATTTCTAGAGACTTCATATAGCCTGAGCCAGCTGGCACCAGGCACGGTCTAGGTGACCAGAGCTGCTGGCCTCAGGCAGATGTGGCCAAGAGGAGCTGGGAGGGAACAGCAGGGCTTTTCTCAAGGGATGATCAGCTCAACAATCCTTTCATGCAGCAATCTCACTCTGTAGCTCTTTGTGGGGCCAAACATGCCTGCATGCTTGTCTGAGAGGGCAGGACACCCAAGGGTCCGCCATGGTTTCTGACACTTGTAGCCTGTCTGGTGGGGTGGCTGTGTGGGTTCTGGAGCCAAGCCTTCAGTCCTAGCTGAGAACATACCTGAGTTCTTCAGGCTGCAGCATCCTTGCTGTGTGTCAGGGTCCTTACAGTCCCCCAGCCAGATGGGCGGGGACTTGGCGAAATGCTGTGGATAATGTGGCCCATGCTTGGCCAGTCCTGCCATAGGTAATGAGGCTGTAGATGAGGCTCTTCCACGGAATGTCTGCAGTGAGGGGAGTCTTGAACTCGGGATGCAGTGTGAATCCATTATTACCTTACTCCCAGCCCAGCAGGTGGCTACCACCACACAGGGACACTGAGGCAGTGTGGCCGTCGGAAACCAAGAACAATTAAGTTTCCACAACCTCCCACTTTGCCTGGCCACCTGGCTCTGCCAGAGTCATTCCTCTGGCTTTTATAGGGCAGAATGCCGGATGTCACCAGATTGTTGGTGGCACCAATTAAAATGAGCAAGCACCCAGCATGCTGAGATGGAGGCTCGTAATGGAGGCTCGAAGCCTTAAGCTTCCTGGCCCTCTGCATCTTCAGAGGGGGGGGATCCTGTCTGTTGCCTCGGGCCCCCCTGCCATGAAATGCCATCTCTTCCTCCGCATGAAGAGAGCCACCGCATCTAAATGGCAGGCGCAGCAGCTGGGTGCGGGCTGGCACCTGCTGCCCTGCTCCGCCAGTCACCCGAAGGAGGGAAGGAGGTCTGAGATGGTGTGTGCTCTGAAAGTGTTTTATGAGCCAGAACAGTTGACTTCCCAGCCTCCAAGTCAGGGAGGGAACATGGGAGCAGCTGGAAGGTTTTTTTGTGCTGTTGAGCTGGTGGTTTCTGGCCGCAGTGTCTCCTGGGACTGTCTTAAGTAACAGCATGGGGCCCCACGGAGGAAACCCCATGCCTGCTCTTACAGAAAACAACTAAAACTAAAGCCAGGCAGGAGTGTTGGGGTCCTTCGTGCTTGGGGACCCGAGGGACAGCCCCTCCTTCTGATCTTGGCAGAGCGGATTTCCCGATGTGTCCATTGTCTGCCTCAAACTCCTCTCTCCCTGCCCAGTCAGTCTGAGCGAGAAAGTTCACAGAAGTCACAGTGACCTGCCACCGTGGAGCCCCCCGCCCGCCCATGCTAGGCGCTCCAGGAATGTGCTTGTCTTTCCTGTGGCCTCGGGACCCCCACCTCACCCCCACCCCTGCAGACTTCTAGGTGAGTGCTTTCAAGATCCTCCTATAAGGAGGTTCCGAGGTTCCCGAAGGTCGAAACCTGTCCCAGGTCACAAAGGCACGCTGGCCCACTGGATCCAAGCCTCCTAGCTCTTAGCTGACATACCTCCCTTAGGAAGTGGGGGTGGAGGGGACAGGACCAGGGACGGGGGTGGGGGGGTGGGGGCTGGGGATGAGGGGGGTGTGTGGTCTCATCCAATGTTGGTTTCTAGCTTTGTTTTACCAGACGAAAGTGTGTGCTGTTCCCCGACGGTGGCTGGCATCTGAGGCAGCGTTCTGTTCTGTCAGAGTGGCCACCCTGACGGTGTTTGGTAGTGCAGTGTCTGTGGGCTAACCCGGTGGCCTGGACAAAGGGCAAGGGAAAACCCCAGCTTCCTGTCGTGAGCCACTGACGGCTTCCTCCTCCGTGCACCCTCCCCCACCTGCCGTCAGCACCCTTCCTGAGCCGGCTCCCCACTAGAACCTTTGGGTTTGTTTTCCATTGTGGCTATGAAAATAGGCTATGTCAGGAACCAAGGTTAAGGCTTGGGAAAGGAGGGACAGGGGAGTGGGGGGACAGCTGTAGGCCATGTGGAAACCCCGATGCGGAAGCCCTGTGGCCAGTATGGAGACTGGTGGGGATGGCCTAGACTGGAGGCTGCTGGTGTTCATGTCTTTGGTTCCTGGGACCCTCTCCACCCTTCTGTCAGGGTGTGGAGCTGTTTGTGGAAGTCTTGGGCCACGCATACTGGTGTGCTTGTATAATCCCAGGACGCCAGAGGCTGAGGCAGGAGGATCATTAGGTCAAGCTCAGAAAGTGTGATTTTTGTACTCTTGGTGTGGAAGAAGCAACCTTGGACACCCTGGCATGTGTGCTCTGTAGGGGGCAGATGCCACCCTGATCTGTCCAATTGTCACTGGGTCACAGGCTGATACTGTTAGAGTCACCAGAAGACGTCACTAGCTGCCATCCTCATGCCAGCTCAGTTCTGCAGATCACTTCAAGTCAAGGAAAACTGTGCAAACCCGGCTAGTCACCTGTCCTGGTCTGAGGTCACCTCCCCTGGGTGTCTGTCATTCAGGGAGCCACACAACCGGTTGAGGCAGGCTTAGCCAGTTTGGGCGGGAATGGAGAGGACAGTCAGGGCCAGTTTCATCCTTCCCGGCTTTCAGGCTGCCTTCTTTTCTTTACCAATTTTTTGTGCTACAACTCCAACCCAGAACTTCATGTATGCTACACAAGTGCCTCATTGAGCCACATCGCCTCTTTTAGTGACTCGCCTTACCTGGTAATGAGGGTTTATTTACTGTTTCCTTTTGGTTTTGATTTTTTTTTTCCCAGTGCTGGCAATTGAACTTATGGCCTTAGTCATGCTAGCTGAGCATTCTGCCACTGAGCTACACCCCCAGTCGGGAGGTATTTATGTGTATGTGTGTAGTTTGTCTTTGACTTTGAGATTTATAGTGGAGATTCAAGCAGAATCAAATTTAAAAAAAAAAAAAGTAGCCTGGGGGCTGGAGAGATAGCTTAGTGGTTATGAATACTGGTTGCTCTGGCAGAGGACCCAGGGTTCTGTTCCCAGCACCCACATTAGGTGGCTCACAACCACTGGTAACTCCAGTTCCAGAGGGATCTGGCGCCCACGTCTGTACTCACATGGTGCATATTCTATAAAGCAGGCACTTGCACACTTGAATAAAAATAAATGATGTCTTTAAAAAGTTTTTAGAAGTAATGATTTGCTTTTTTCTTTGTTTGTTTGTTTTTTGGTTTTTCGAGACAAGGTTTCTCTGTGTAGCCTTGGCTGTCCTAGAACTCGCTCTGTAGACCAGGCTGGACTCGAACTCACACAGATCTGCCTGGCTCTGCCTCCTGAGTGCTGGGATTAAAGGTGTGCGGGAGGTGGCGTTTTCTAATGGCCAGAGCATCTGTCTCTGGGACAGGGCTGTGGCTGTTGTAGGAAATGTGGGAAATGGCCTGTGGGGGTGTGACAGTCTGGTTGACAGGCCGGGGAGCATGTAGTGTACCTGTTTGGCTGCATAGATTATGGCTCTCAGTGCACTTAGGGGTGGGAGGGGCAGCTGGAGGAGAGGTAGGGGCTTGGGGTAGCACAGGAGAGGCTCTAGAGAGATTAAGGTTGGGTGTGCCCCACATTTTAAAAGGATGATGAACAGGAGGTGAAAGACTGTCCCTAAAGAAAGAGGCAGAGAGCTGTGCCATCCTGGGTGAGTAGCCCAGCAGTGCTTTAATTACAGGGTGGAGTAGGGAGCTGAGATTTCGAGGTTGCCTCTGCTGCTCCCCTCCCCCCCCCCAAAGGCCTGTGCCGAGGTGTGGGAATATCATCAGCATGATGGAGAAGGCCTCTGGTACCTTAAGCAGTGTGGGTGGGTGGGTGGGTGGGGCGCTGCTGTCACATTACAGGGGTCTGAAATTCACCTAGTCTGAAAGGGCATAGAGATGAGTGACAGGACTGGGTGGGGACTAGGGGCATGTCTTAGTGGTAGAGAGCTTGCTGAGCCTGTATAAGGCCCTGGGTTCAATCCCAACCCACCAAAAAGGGGGGAAATGGGAGGAAAGCAGTGGCCCAGGACAGGACACCACATTGCCCGTTTGGTTGGATGCGGTGTTTAAGGGGTACCTGGGTGGTCCAGCAGGCGTTGTTGTTCATGTTCTCGCCTGAACTTTGCCTTTCATGTTCTCGCCTGAACTTTGCCTTCTGGAACCTCAGCTTCCCACATTCTAGTAGGTACCTGTGGGCATAGTTTGTAGCCCTTGGAGTGAGTTCTGATTACCTGGAGGGGTCAGATCCATTCAGGCACCTGAGTGAGCTAGGGCAGGGCCTCTTAAACTGTTTCTACTTAAAATCCCCTCTTTACAAATTTTTAAACATTTTCTGTGTGTGTGTGTGTGTGTGTGTGTGTGTGTGTGTGTGTACACGTGTGTATGCACATACCCATGCATGTGGAGGTCAGAGGACAACTTATGGGAGTCTGTTCTCTCCTTCCAACATGTGAGTCGTGAGCATCAGACTCAGGTCCTTAGGCTTGGCAGCAAGAGCTTAACCCACAGAGTCATCTCAGCAGCCCAGGATATTTATTTGAGAACAATTATTTGGTATGTATAATTTTACCATTTATTGAGGATGAAGGCAAATTTGCATCCTAAGTGAGACCAATGTGCTTGTCTGTTTTTGCATGCAGGATCAAGTCTTGGCTGAATAGTTTACACTGCAGGATGCAGAGACTCCAACGTTTCCTAGAGCCCATCAATATTTGGAGCTTATAATCAATCCTGAGAACGTTGCTTTGCATAAATACTCAGTACGCAATGCCAGAGCAAGTTTAGGGTCCTCTCAAACTGTTAGAAATTCTGTCTTAATCCTAAGCCAGAATTGATTTAGTGATTTTTTTTTTTTTGAATTTGAGAAACTCAAGTTAGCAACTCAAACATCAATGTTTAAAAATCAAACATTCTAAACATACAATCCAAAGATACATGCTCAAGAATGACGATAGGAAAAGACTTTAAAGTCTTCGTTTTCTTAATTAAGCCACTATATTCACTTAGGTCACCACCACGGTTTAAAAAGTGGGAGCTGGGGAGGGTGGGAGTCAAAGTTGAGATGGGATGCCAGGCCTCCCTTGTAACAATAGGCTTTCTCTTTCAGGCCACCAACCAGCTCCCAAGTCATGACACAGAGACTTGTTATTAGTTTGGAATGTTTGGCCTTAGCTTAACTCTTATTTTAATCTGTTTCTCTTTATCTATGTTTTGCCGTGGGCTTTTTTTAACCTTTCTTTCTGTATATCTTCCTTTCCTGCTGTCTCCATGTCTGACTCGTGGCTGCCTGGCTTCTGGCCCCAGGCATGGCCCTCTCTTTCTCCCTAGTTCTCTCCTCTCTCTAGGCTAGGTTTCTCCTCCTCCTTATTCTCTCTGCCCGCCAGGCCCCACCTGTCCCTCTCCTGCCTAGCTATTGGCTGTTCAGCTTTATTAGACCAATCAGGTGCCTTAGGCAGGCATGGGATGAGCCTGCACGATGGGTCAGAGCAGCTGAGTGTCAGTCCAGCATAGCGGGGACTGTGCCCCTCAGGCAGGCTATAAGCACGTCTCCAAGCTTGGGTCCCCTCATTCATAAAGAGATAGCCACACCAAGACTGCTCTCTGGTACTGTCGTGAGGTTGAAACAAGAGCCTTCCTAGTGACCACAGGGCCTAGAGTATTCCAGGGGGAGGCTTGGTAGATGGCCACCATTATGATTGGTTGATACTGGAGCAAGGAATCCCAGCTGACAGAGAGACCATCTTGCCTTGGCTGGATATGTGGAGTGTTTTGGACAGGACTGCCATGTGGTGATATTATAGATGGTTGTCCCTGAAACCAGTAACCATAAGGTGGGTTTGTCGTGGAGACTCTGGCCATGCGGTAGGGGCAGGAGCCAGGTTTGGAGATTTGCTCTCTGACTCAGGCTCCCTGAGCCTCCCCAGGCTGCATGCATTGCACATCTTGGAAGCCTAGCACCCTCCTGCTTCAGAGGTGCTGGGGAACATCTGGACCATGAGAAGCCTACAGGACCGTCCCAGACTACCCTTCCCTGGCCAGGGAGCTACTTAAATTAGTCTCATCCTGGCAGCAGGAGGCAGGAAATGGGAGCGAACCACCCCACCCTCCTGCTGTGCCCTTCCTGATCCCTTCAGCCCAGCCCCAGGTCAGAGTGGCCTCTAAGTCCAGGCCCAGGGTCTCAAGCACCTGCTGTGTCCCTGCTTTCCACCCAGGCCCCAAGTCTCCATCCTGATCAGGGATGAGGCCCGCGGGTGTCCCTCTGTGCAGATGGGTGTTTGAGCTCTATCACTTGGTTCCTCCCAAAGCAGAAACCCTCTCAGAGCCGCCCGCCCTGCCTGCTGGGAGTCCAGCTCACATCCCAGGATTATAGAGTCTATGAAGTGCCAGGTTATGGCTCAGCGATCTCTCCCGCCCTGTGTTCTAGGCGCGGAAGTGGCAGCGCCGTGTTACTGCCTGGGGCGGCTTTGAGTGATTCAAGATACGGTGCAGGGCACAGTGTCTCTCTGGAAGACTGTTATGATTCGACAACTCCCCGGTGAAATGGGTGGTGGCTTCCCAGAGTCCGCTGGGTTAGGGCACTTGCAGATCCCCCTTTATATTCTGAAAATGTCCTCCTTGTTCCTCGGCTGGACAGCAAACACAGGAGCTGCAAATGGAGTGACCTGCATACCACTTAACTGACAGTCTCTCCAGCCACTGTTGTTGCCCTTGCTGATGGCCGTGTGTGTGTGTGTGTGTGTGTGTGTGTGTGTGTGTGTGTGTGTGTGTGTTCCAGGCAGTCATCCCCACTCAAGAGGTGTGTAGGGTTTGCTCCTATTTTACAGCCAAGCCTGTGGAGGTGTGGGAGGAAGGGCATCCACCCAGGCAGGCCCCAAGCCACAGGGTCTATCCCTTCAGCAAATGCTGGTGAGCTACCGTGGTGGTGACCTCAGAGCCCTGTAACTGTTTTAGACCAAGACCTTAGTCCTCAGAACAAACCGAAGAGAAAGAAGAGAAATTGATGTGGGCAGGCCATTGGGAAAACGGTGAGAAGCCAGTGATGGTCACGCATGTAAGCCTTCAATCCCAGCACTCAGGAGGCAGAGGCGGGCAGCTCTCTTGAGTTCGAGGCCAGCCTGGTCTACAGAGCAAGTGCCAGAAAGAACAGCTAGGGCTACACTGAGAAACCCTGTCTCAACTCCCACCACGTCCCCCCCAAGAAAGAAAAGTATGGGAGGAGAAGATACCTAAAGTCCAGGTGACTTCAGAAAGGTCCGTCCAGGGGGTGGCCTGCTGCAGAGTTCCTCTCAGGCCACCTGGCAGCGAGGACCTGAATGTTGTTGCCAGCCCAGGAGCTTAGAAGCCTAGCGTTCCAGCCATGTGTCTACCCGGGTGCTCAGCTGTCTAAACTGCCAGATCTGACAGACCGCTGAGGCACCCGAGTTAGATACAGGGAGGTTGTTTTAACTACTAATTGTTACACAGGAATAGACCAAACAGACAGTAATGCACAGTCAACTTCATTAGATCTCAACTAACAATAAATGTGCACTTTTTTTTTTTTTGAGAAACATGTTGTGATACTATATTGTGACTCCCGATATATTGTGCACCCTAATACAGCTTATCTGAGAATCAGAGGAAAAAGCCAGCCACTATAGTAAACATAGAGGTCAGGCAGTGGTAGCACACGCCTTTAATCCTAGCACTCGGGATGCAGAGATTCTTCCGGATCTCTGTGAGTTCAAGGCCACACTGGGAACAGAGCCAGGCGTGGTGGCACATGCCTTTAATCCTAGCACTAACCATGGAGGTCTGGAGGTCTGTACAGACAGACAGGAAGTGATGTAGCTGGGTGGAGAAAAGAAGTAAGAGGGCAGGGACAGAAGGGCATATAGGCGTGGGTATACAGGAAGTAGGTCTCTTTAGAGGCCGAGGGGTTGGTGAAGTGAGGTTGGCTGTGACTTGTCCCATTCCTCTGATCTGTCAGTTTTTACCCCAGTATCTGGCTCCAGGTTTTTTACTAATAAGACCTTTTAGCAATTCGTCTTACAACATGTCTGGTAGCCCAGGCTGGCCTCAAACCCTCTGTATGGGCAAGAATGATCTTGAACGTATTTTTTTTTTAAATGTTTATTTTTTACTTCATTTGCATTGGTGTTTTGCCTGCATGTATGTCTGTGTGAGGGCGTCGGGTCCCTTGGAACTGGAGTTAGACACTTGTGAGCTGCCATGTGGGTGCTGGGAATCGAACCTGGGTTTTTTTGGAAGCGCAGTCAGTCTTCTCAAACCATGAGCCATCTCTCCTGCTCTTCCACCCCCTTCTTGAACTTTCGATGCTCCCCGCTTCCATCTCCTGAGTGCTGGGGGTACAAGTGTGGAACACCCAGCCACTTAAGGTTTTTTTTTTTTTTTTTAAGCTTATGCTGGTTGGGACAGCTTCTGTGTTTGTGACTGTTTGTCTGACAACACATCTCTCATCTGCTGCTTCTAGAACTAAAATTATGCAACTAATGTAAGATCGCCGTAAAAAACAGTGGATTCTGGTTGGCAAAGGTGCTTGTGCACAAGCCTGTGACCTGGGTTCAATTCCTGGAACCTACATGAAGGTGAGGGGAGAGCAGTGTTGTCCTCTGACCTCCCTAAAAGTACCAGGCCATACGCATCCACCCCAAATGCCGCCCCCCACAGAAAATAATAAGTAACAATTTTTTTAAATGACAAAAAATTGGATTCATTAAGTCCCATGTGACTTGTATTTTTAGCACCAGCAACTTTTGGTTTTTTGTTTGTTTTGTTTGGGTTTTGGTTTTCAAGACAGGGTTTACTTGGTGTAGCCCTGGCTGTCCTGGAACTCGCTCTGTAGACCAGGCTGGCCTTGAACTCAGAAATCCACCTTCCTCTGCCTCCCGAGTGGTGAGATTAAAGGCATACACCACCACTGCCCAGCTTAGCACCAACAACTTCTCTGAAGCCTGTCTTGGTAGTACGAAAGGGCTATGTGTGTAGCTAATTGGCAAAGGGTTCCATCCCCAGCACCACATATACCCAGCCTGAAGGTGCAGGCCTGTGAGCTCAGCACTGGTGTAGTGGAGGCAGGAGGATCCATGCTTCAAGTAGCTGTCGATAAGCAAATCGTAAATAGGCCACGGGGTCAAGTTCATGTCGACATCGCCAGTATTTTATTGTTGGTTGATGTGTGTGTGTCTCTTTGTGCATGTATGTGCACATGGGTATGGGTACCTTCGAAGGCCAGAAGAGGGTTTCAGATCCCCTGTAGCTGGCATTACAGTTATGAGCTGCTCCATTTCAGTGCTGGGGATTGAACTCTGGTCCTCTGCAAGAGCAGCAAATGCTTTTAACCACTGAACCATCTGTCCAGCCCAATTTTTGTTTAAAAATTTTTTTAAATTGCATTTATTTACTTATTTATTATATATTATCTATCTGTGTACGTGTGTGTGTGTGTGTGTGTGTGTGTGTGTGTGTGTGTGTGTGTGTAGGTGCTAGGGCTTGTGCGGGGACCAGAGGATTTCCTGTGGTAGTTCTTTCTCTCCTTCCACCATGTGAGTCCAGAGATTGAACTCAGGATGTCAGGCTTGGCTTCAGGTGCCTTTACCCAGTGAGCCTTCTTTGGCAACCCTGTGTTTTGTTGTTGTTTGTTTATTTGAGACAGAGCCTTACTATGTGGCCCCTGACTGACCTGGTATGTGTAGCCCAGGCTGGCCTCAAACTCCGAGTTCCACCTGTCTCTGCCTCCCAAGTGCTAGGATTGGTCTGGTTTTGTTTTTTTGAGGCAGGGTCTCACAACATAGCCCTGACTGGCCTAGAACTCTCTTTAGTTGTTCTGGCTCAGTTCCCAGCAGCTGGACTGACAGGTGTGCAGCGCTACACCAGCTTCCTGTAAGCGGCTCTCGCTGCCCCCCCCCCCCCCCTGTCTCCACTAATCTTCCTTTGCTGTAGGCCTGGCTCCTTCTCTCTCCAGCATGGAGCTGATCCCAGAACACAGCCACATTGCACTGTACCCCATCGTCGTCACACAGTGGCCACTTCAACAGCCCAGCTCCTGGAGACCCGAATTTGCTGTATCTAATCTGGGTTCACTTTGCAGGGTGATGGGTTCCTAACGGTTGTGAGAAAATGGGGTTTTGGCGAACTGGCAGAGAATCACAGTATGATTACCATCTCCTCATCCAGCCAGTTCAGGCTGGGTTTGTAAATATATTCCGGTTGGTGACATCGGGTGGAGCTGGCCGGCTGTGATGGGGTAGGGAGGTCGAGTGCCCGGCTGGGCAGATGGCTGCTGTTTCCGAGCACAGTAGGTTTAATAAAGGCAAGACCAGGTCTCATGCACCTTCCCCGTGCACTTACTATCCGAGATGGAGTCACAGTTTCACCACCAGCCCCTTGAGTCCCCTGGGGGTAAGGAAGAGATTCACTCATGTCCAGAGCAGCCTTGATGAGAGAGACCTGCTTCCCTAGAGCAGCCTGCAGTCTGGACATGGAGGTCTCCTCGCTCAGCCTCCAGCCTGCATGCTTCTTATCGTTGTAGCATCAATCTATGCCGCTTGGTGTCGTCCCCCCCCCCCCCCCCGACACCACCACCGCCTTCCCTCACATCCGAGCTCCCCGACCCTGCCATTTGGAGACTGTCTGCTCCCCCTCCACCCCCCCCCCCCAGCATCTCGTAAAGATGTCTCTCTTTAGTAGAATGCTACTTCATTTCATTTTCTTTCTCTTACTCGCTTAGCTCTTGTGGAAAGTCAGCTGGGGGACGACGGAGCTCGGCCCTGGCTAATGGCCTGGAGCCGCTCCAGGCCACCGGCTGCATCGGCCCGCACTTGTGGGTGGTCGTCGGCTGCGAGCATGATATCCTCTCTCTGTGGCTCTCGAGGGTCCCCTCTTCTCACGAGCTCGGCTGTTCACACTTGGCCGGCCGGCCTCGTCATTTGCGATCATGGCTGTTGTCATGCAGACCCTGAAGCGGATCTGGAACCTCACCAAGGCTCGGTTTTATTAGCATTGAAGCCACTCAGCCTCAAGGCCAGTTGGCCATTTCAGTCTGTTACATAGTGTTCCCCCCCTCCCCCATTTCTATCTGGAGACTGGGCAGTGTCCCAGAATGTGAAGGGGCTGCAGAGCCTGAGGCTGGGGGATGGCTTGGGAGAATTCTTCAGCTATAGGACTGTGTGATGGAGGAGCAGGGTGGTGGTGGTGGTGGAGATGGCCACAGAGCACTCTGGGATTTTAATGTTTCCTTAGTTGTGTGGGCTTCTTCAGCAAAGGGAGGAAGTTGATATGATTGCTGAACCACTTAGAACGAAGTTCTAAGCATTGTGTGTGTGTGTGTGTGTGTGTGTGTGTGTGTGTGTGTGTGTGTGTGCTGAGCCTCAATTTCTTCATCTGTAAGATGGTGTTGCTGAACAGCCAAGTCAGAGTCGGTGTAAAGATTAAACAGGAGAGTCACTGTATTCAGTCATCAGGGAAGGGTGGAAACTTAGTAACAGAGTGTCAGAGTTCCATCATCAACAAAGTAGCATCATCATCAACAAAGCACCACACTGCAGGTGTTGTCCTCTTGAACCCTGAGTCAGAGAGGAAGGTCTCTCTCCCGAGCCCAGCTCTTCCTCATTCTGAATTCTGACTTCCGTTTAGGGATTGGGAGCTGATTTTCTGACTCCAGCGATCCTGGGCTGAGCATCTGAAGATAGTTAACTTCCTTGATGCCCCCCCCCCAGCCCCCTACTCCCCACTCCTGTGCACTCTAGACAGACATCTGAATCTGAAGATGGTTAACTTCCTTGATGCTCCCCCCCCAGCCCCCCTACTCCCCACTCCTGTGCACTCTAGACAGACATCTGAATCTGAAGATGGTTAACTTCCTTGATGCTCCCCCCCCAGCCCCCTAACCCCACCCCTGTGCACTCTAGACAGACATCTGAATCTGAAGATGGTTAACTTCCTTGATGCCTCCCAACTCCTACGCCCTGGACAGTCAGGAGCTCCCTTCCAGGCCTCCAGAGCGGGTCTCCCTATACTGTCTCCTTCAGGCTCCTGGTCTACTAGATTGAGGTAAAAGAAAGAGAACTCAGTTCACGCCTGGCCACGGACCACCCAGGGTTTCAGCTCCCTGGAGACATGGACTGCTCATTGTGCCCAGACATCCAGGTCTTTTAGGATGCAGACTTCCTTCTAATGTCACTTTCTAGGGGTTCCTGTGCCCTGACTGCTGCTTTTCTGAACAGAGTGGCTTGCAGCAGCCCCAGCATGACCCTGGTAGCCACTGGGTAGGGACTATGGAATCAGGCAGGGCCCAGCTGCAGCCCTGTGTATTTGGTTGAGTTTGAGCCAGTCCTATCCTGGGAGTATGGGTTGTCTGCTGGCCTCCTGCAGCGGCCCAAAGAGCCGCAGTCCCTGAAGTGGGGCTCACAGTATTTTAGGTGCTTCCAAGTAACCATGGCCAGATGTCTGTATAGATGCTGAGGTCTCCACCAAGGAGCAGCGAATGGAGTAGTATGTATGTATTATGTGCATATATATGCACATGTGTGTCTTTGAGCCCTTACACATTTGAGATATTCTGAGCACTCTGCAAGGCAAGTGCCCAGTCAGTACTAGGATTAAGTGAGGTGATCATGAGCATAGAAACCTATTGTGTGACACACCCCACTACTGGAGAGCACGTGTTACAGGTCCAAGCTGGGCCTGGAAATTCATGACCTGAAGAAGGTGGTGTCATGTAAACAGACAGTTCTCTCCTGCTGGCCAGTTCCCGAGTAACCATTCAGAGGCTTATGTTAATTATAAATACTCACCAGTAGCTCAGGCTTATTACTAACTAGCTCTTACACTTAAATTAACCCATAATTCTTATCTATGTTTAGCCACATGGCTTGGTACACCTTTTCTCAGTATGACATTCTCATCTTGCTTCCTCTGTGGCTGCCTGGCAATTCTCTAACTCCACCCTCCTTCCCATCATTCTCTGTTCGGCTTTCCTGCCTAACTTCCTGCCTGCCCAGCTACCGACCTGTCAGCTTTTTATTAACCAATGAGAGTAATACATATTCATAGTGTAGAAGAGGATTTTTCCACAGCAGTGTCATGTACGGATTAGGAAACCGTAGGGGACAGCAGGGACCAGACGGCTCTGCTCCCGGAATGGCATTGAAGCCCATCAGTGTGGCTGTGGTTGGTCTCTGGTATGAGTGTACCATGGCAGAAATGGATCTTGTGGTTTGATATAGGTAGAGTGAGCAAAGATGGGCTTGGACGAGATGGGCCCCATGGCTGTGTGTCCTCGGGTGACCCTCTGCCAAGATACTGGAGTCTTGGGAGCCAGCAGCCCAAGCCCACACCTGTAATGGGACCTGCCTCCCATCCCATAACCTTGTCCTGCCAGAGGCAGCGGTGGAGAGATGGGAACTCAGGCTCCCTCTCTGACCTTGGGGAAATGCCTTCCTCCTCTGCACCACAATGCCCCCACTCCGGATGACAGCATAACAGCAGGGTCCAGCTCCTGGGGCATTTGTATTCTGTAACTACCACCTGGTGAGCCCTTAGAACAAAGCATGGGGGGAGGGGGAGGCTCCAGTGTGAGTGAATACCTTCACTGTTGCTAGTCTCCTGCCTCAGCCTTACCTCTTTGCGACTCTTTAAGCTTCTGGATTTCAGAATTCTCTTTGGCTTTCCAAGTATACCTTTTTTGCCCACTCTCTACCCCTCTCCCCATTCTAGAATGTGCTGTTTATCTGTCTTCCAAGTGCTGGGATTATAGACATGGCTAATCTCTCCTCTTCTGTGGTTTTGGGGGGTGGGCACTGCAGGCAGTACCACCTGCCGTGCCTGGGACACCCTTGGTCTCCTTTCCCAGCCTCCCCCTGCCCGCCCCTTCCCCTCCCCACTCCTTCCAGACTCCCCAGGGCCAGCTGTCTCTGCCCCGCTCCCTCCTGCCTCCTTCCTCTTTCTCTGTTTATTGCTTTCAACCTTCTGCTCACTCCCCTCCACCTCCAAGACCTGGCAGGGCAGGCTGCATGCACGAACCCCTTTGGATTTGCCACTCAAGTCCTGGTCAGGTGGCAGCAAACAGAGTTAGAGTTGGCACACAGCTTTATCCTGACCACTTCCGAGCCAGAATTTCTTCTAAAACAGCGCCTGACCGGTGAGCCGTCCCGCGGAGCCTTCTGTTCTTCCTTGGGCCCAAGTAAGCCTTTGGCAGTTGACTGTAACGCCTGTTGAGTTGGTGCCAGCCATTGGACCCAGGAGGTCCCTGGGCCAGCTTGACCTTCCTAGAGGCCAGCGTGTGTGTGCCTAGGTGTGCCTTCACTACAGGAGCTGATACCAGGGTCTGCTCCCCACCCCATCTCACAGCCAATTACCAGAAAACAGAGGCTTGGAGGAGGGCAGCGTGCTTTTTGCCCCTTTCCTGCTCAGTTTCCATCTGGGGGTCCTTGAGCGCCACCTGCACAGGGGCGGCACAGCAGCACGGCCCCTGCAAACACCCCCAGCAGCCCTCGGCTTTATTTTCCCTCCTCAAATTTTGCCCATGGAGCGGGACTCTCAGTGACAACTGGCAAGCAGTTCCATGGCTGCTCATTGTCATTCTGGTGGGCTTCGGTTTCCAGAGGGCTCCTGGTGCTTTCTGGGTAGTTGCATTTATTTCTACTGTGCCCAGAGCACAGCTGGCGTGGGTCCCAGGGCATGGGTTTTCTGGGACCGCAGAGGACGTGGGTGCTGCGTGTGTGTGAGCTGAGGGCAGTTGGAAAGGCAGAGTGTCTGGTCTGCTCTGAACTCTTGCATCGATCGGGCCCAGCCGCTCACTGCTGCCACCTTTGAGATCCGAGTTCCCACCCAGGCAGCTCCCAGGCTTTTTACCCAAACCTACCACTCTAGGCCTCAAGGCCAACAGTGGCTGACATGCCTGCCCACCCGCTCCCTCTCATCCCTCTCTCTCCCTTGCCTCTCTTCCCCAGCTTTATGGCTGGCATATGGAAGCCCTTTCTATTTATCCACTGCACCAGGATGCCGAGTCGTGCTGTGCTCCAGCAAGCGGAATCCTCAGAGTCCCTGCAGGGCCATTTCGGAGGCTGCATGCGAAGCAGCCAGCTGTTTGCAGGGAGCGTCTGGGCCCGTTACATCAGTGTAGAGACGGCATGGCCATCTGTGCACTTGGGTCATCCTGGGCTGTCTGCGTCTTAGGGATGGAGGCGGTCCATGTTCTGTCAGTCTGGGTGGTTGTTTTGTATCCTGGTGCTTTTCATTCCTTCTCTCTGGTCTCCGATAACTTTATGGTCACGGTTCTGGGCCCTTGGCCAGGGCTAAGGGAGGACTTCCGGGGAGGGGACCACACAGATCTTTAGTGGTCAAGGTCTTTATGTCTGTCTGCTCAGCCCGATTTTGAAAGGAGAGTTCTGTCCAGGGCACTGGCAGTGGAGAACACACTGTTTACTGCTAGGGAACTTTCCCCCAGGCTTACAGTGCCAACTTCCCAGTGGCTGAGTGTCCCTGAGCCTCGCCTCCTCTGTCTTGTTCCAAGCCGTGGGTGTCAGAGCCAGGGAGACTGCATTTCTGCTGTCCACTCGGACCCTGTCCCTCCGTCTCTTCGAGTTTCCAGCTGCCTCCCAGACAAGTGGAAACGCAGAGGCAGAGGCCAGCTGTTGTCCTTGGAGGAAGCTGAGGAAGGCCAGCTCCGTGACCATCTCCTGCTGATGTCATCCTGGCCCCTCCATCATGCCTCTCCTGGTATGCCTTGCTCCTGGCCATGCAGGCCATCTGGAAGGTGCCTTTGTGCTCCAAGCAGGGACGTAGTAAAGTCCCAGGGGAGAACGCTGGCGGGGTCTTTAATAGTCTGGGCTGGAGAGGGGCCTGCCGCAGCAATCTGATGAGGAGCTACGCCTGGGTTGATGTTGGGTGAAGCCAGCTCTTTCACCTGGAGATCTGCTGCCCAGTTCCCATGGGAAGCTCCAGGAGGAGGCTGAACAGGACTTGTCACCAGGGTAGGTGGATGTCAGTGGTCACTGGGGCTGGGGCTGCACAGCTAGTGATTCTGGAGCAGATCCAGGGATCAAGACCTCAGTGGGGTCAGGGGCTAGGTCATGTACTGTGGTGACACACCGAGAAGCCACAGGGCGTTCTCTGCTTGCTCCCCGAGATCAGTTCCACACCTGAACTTGCAGGCCACTTGTTCCACCTTCTCAGCCTTGACACGTCCCTTCTGCCCTTCTGTGGGGCCCTTAATTGTCCTTTCCTTCTGGAAGGCTGCCGAGCCCCTGGGCGCAGCTCATACAAGGCACAATGGGCCCTTAGGAGCTGGAGCGACTCCAGCCTCAGAGTCCGGCAGCCAAGCAGGCACAGGCAGGGAGTTGCAGCTCAGACTGCGAGAGCTTTTGGACCTGAAGCCACCAAAGCCTCCACATGAAAGGGCTGGGAGGGCTAGTGGCTCCCTGCCCACCACTTATGACCTTTCTGTAATCCCTAAATGCCCTGCCCAGCCACCTGCATGGACTGAAGGAGGCTTTATGGAATCACCTGTGGCTTCCCTGAAAAGCCCTTCGGTGACCCAGGTTACCCAGAGCCTTTCAGCCCTGTCCCTGTGGGAGAGCCACTAACAGTTCCCAAGCCTTGCCAAGTTCTGCGTTGTGTTCTCCACGGGGAAGGGCTGAATGATGGGAACAAAGTGGGGGGAGGCACTCGCTGGCCCACCCGGACATGTGAACAAACATGGCTCCTTTCTGTGCTCTCAGAAGGGTCTGTCCCGATCCCCAGTGCAGAGCTGTCCCTCTGCAGCCAATCTTTAAAAGAATATCTCAGAATACAGAGGGACCGTGTCGAGCCCCTTAACACCCCTGGGCGCCACCTAGTGCACTGTGGGTAAATGCTGCCAGGTCCTGCGCCTGGCTCTGGCCGCCTGTTGTTCAGTACTCCTTGGGAGCCTGTGGTCTTCAGGGGAGAGATCCTTTATGTCACATCGGTTCTGACAGACTTGCTGATCCTGTGTGCACCGGTCTGACACTGTTCTGGGCTCTGAGGACACCGCAGTGACCGTGACAAAGGCCTATATTCTCGGAGAGCTGACATTTAGCAGGGGACAGGCAAACATGCCAGGTTCTGAGCATTCACCTGGCCGTGGTGGGGTCAGAGGTCAGAGACAAATGGCCATGGGACTAGGCAAAGGAGCCAAGGGCAGTCGGTCCTGAGACAGCGTGAGGATGGGAAGCTGAAAGGCCTTAGAGAGCTAACTGCTTAAAGGTCCCTTGGGCCAAAAGTTCCAGAGCAACTAGGGAGCCAGAGTGGTGAATGGGTAGATGACATGAGAGGGGCCATTTTAATTGTAGTGTGTGCTGAGGGGTAAATGCTTAGTGTTTCCCAGGGAGGCAGAAGATCAGTACCAACTGGCTGTGTCTGTGTGTGTGTATGTGCGCGCGCACAGACACATGTGGGGTGGGTACATATGCCCATATATACATGTGTAGAGGCCAGAGGTTGTATTTCATTGTCTGATTTGAGACAGGGTCTCTGCTGAACCTGACTGGTTGGCCAGGGCCCCCAGGACCTACCTGGTACCCCATCTCAGTGCTGGGGGTTATAGCCTCACCACAGGCAGCTGGGGATCTGAGTGGGGGTCCTTGTGTTTATCCACAAGCACTGTACCAGCTGAGCTGTCTCCCCAGCCCTACCTTAGCTTTCTTAAGGTGAACTGGGAGGTTCACACACACACAGACATACACAGAGATACACATAGACACACACACACAGACATACACAGACAGATACACAGACACACACAAATACACACATAGAGACACACAGGCATACACAGAGACATATACACAGACACACACAGAGACATACAGACACACAGAAATACACACATACAGACATACACAGAAACAAACACATAGATACACATACAGAAATACACAGAGACACTCAGGCACACATAGACACACAGATACACAGACACAGATGCACATAGATACACACACACACACACACACACACACACACACACACACACACACACACTGGATTTCTCTGATAGAGAAAAGGCCATGGGGAAGAACAGTTAAAGGACAAGTCCATGGAAGGGGTTGGGTTGTTGGTCCAGGAGAGATGGCCCCAGCTGTGGCAAAGCAGAAGAGCCAGTTTAAGGAGTGAGATTACAAAGACAAATAAGTTGACCCAATTGCACCTATCTTACACGTTATCTGGTGCATGTTTGCAACATGGCAGTGGTTGGCGAAGGGAGAGCTTGAGGCGGGACTCTGTGGGGAGTCATTTTGATTCTAGGGTCAGGGCCTGTCAACTTCCTGAGCCTGTGTTGACTCAGCTGTTCCCTCTGCAGTAAGAGACCAAGGACAGCACACTCTCAGCCCCCCATCCTGCCTCTTCACAACCAGCCGGTGGTCCTCTGTGGCAGATCCTCCAATTCTAGACACATTTACTCACATCTGAACGTGGTGTGAGCCGCAGAAGTGTAAAAGGTGTTCTCCCTAGTGAGGGAGAAGCCATTCTGTATTGGTCATGTGCCTGTGTGTCATTCCAGTCCAAAGCCGAGTGGCTTCGAGATAGGTTGGTGAGCAAAGGGAGAGGCTCCTGTGTGCTGACAGCGTTCTGGTCATCTTGGAGCAGAGCAGCTCAGCTAGGCAGTGTTGGTGGGAGGCCTCGGCCCACAGCACACAGCCCAGGAGCTGCTGAGCCCTCAGGGCAGCGCCTGAGTTTGGGGTTGTTTCTCAGACCACCTGCATCTGCCTGCCTGCTTTTGTTGATTCGTTAGTCGTTAGTAATAGTTTTTGTTTGTTTGGCAGTCTTAGGAGAAGTTCAGGCTGGTTGCACACTGTAGCAGAGGGTGACCTTGAACTCTGATCCCTCCTGTCCCAACCTCCTAAGTACTGGAACTACACATAGGTGCTACCAAGCCCAGTTTCAACTTATAGATATGTAATGCTGGGGGTTGAACCTGGGTCTCTGAACATGCTAGGCAAACCCTCTATCCACTGAGCCACATCCTCGGCCTTACCTGTTTTCTTGTGGTCATCGCTGCCTACCTGTAAACACATTGATGCTCCCAATTGCAAGCTCAGAAGGGTCAGCGTCTTTTCCCAGGTGGCACCGAGTCTCCTCTCTGCTCCAGCATCAGTGGGCAGTGGCTTCAGAGCCTCCTCCAGAGGCCCTGTGTCGGGGTACTGGCTGCCTCTGCAGGTGCTCCTACAGAGGGTGGGTCATAGACAGGCCAGGAGCCTCCAGGGGGTCTGTCCTCAGATGCCCTTGATCCGGGCAAACTGTTGGTTCCAAGTCCCAGTTCGTATCTGGGATAAAAGAAAACACGTGTGCCCAGTGGAGCTCAGCAACACTTCACACTAGAGCTGGAAGTGACCTCCGTGTGCTTTCATCCCTGTTCCAATGGCACTGTTCCTTCTGTCGGGAGCTTCCTACCCGTACTCTGTGCTCACAAGCACGTGCATGCACACACTTGTGTGCCTGAGACTTGCTCCAGAGCTTTGACCTGCAGAGGAACAAGGCATCCGGGTTAGACCGGAAGAAATGAATTGAGCAGTCTGGTTCTCCACGACCACACCTTACACAAGGTATCCATAGGAGGAACCCAAGGTTGAGACTGTCATTTGCAAGGCTGTCGGGAAGCTACCCTTGTTTTCCAGTGGCGTGACCACCTGCCTAGGGAAGCTGTGGGGGCGCTGAGGATGCGGTTCCAACATGGAGCTCTTGTCCGGTGTGCACGGGTCCATCCGGGACTGGGGTGTGGTGTGGTAGGATGTTGGGGGATACTAGACATAAGCAATGGAGCTCATCGTTAGGGATCTGCAGGTTTGAAGCTGTGAGCCTGAGATGCAGCTCCGGGAAACACACCTTCCAGAGAGCTTGCAGACAGAGCAGACTGGTGGGTGAGGGTCCACAAAAATGGAAGGCTCAAGCAGCTAGTGGGAATGGAGAAAGGTATTATTATTGGGGAATTTGTTTGGTGGGTTCTTCTTTTCGAGGCAGGGTTTCGCTGTAGCCCAAGCCTGTCATGATCCTCCTGCCCCAGTCCCCAGAGTGCTGGGATTGCATCGGGCCACCGTGCCTGGTCTAGTGTGTACTTCTGAGAAGTTAAAGCTTGTGACCCGTCATCTGACCTCTAGGTATTTATTTACCAAAGGAATGAGAGCGCACACCCCACAGCAAGCCTGGCGCCTCAGCAGCTCACCTGAGTCAGTTGTCTGTGGATGTCGGGAGGGACACCATGGGTACCTGAGGGTGCAGTTTCAGGAGAGAGTATGCTCAGTAATGCAGAGCTGATGCATGATACAATGCAGATGCGTTTCAGGATGGTTACGGTGAGAGGAGGCAGTCACGTGAGCAGACTGGGCAGTGTCTTAAACAATATTCTCAGCCATGCAGAGTCATCAGGCAGGGTAGCGCTAAGTGGTCCTCGGGGTTGGACAGGAGGCAGAGCAAGAATGGCTCTGTCATTCCCTTACGTAGATTTCTTATTTGTGGATTTTTGGTTTTTTTTTTTTTTTGAGACGGGGTTTCTCTGTGTTGCCCTGGCTGTCCTGGAACTCACTCTGTAGACCAGGCTGGTCTTGAACTCATGGAGATCTGCCTGCTTCTGCCTCTGCTTCCTGAGTGCTGGGATTAAAGGTGAGGCCACCACACCGGGCTTTATTTATTTATCTTTTTAGTTTATTTTTTAGGTGCCAGGGGTTGACTAAGCTAGTTCTTTCCTGGTGTGTTGTGTCTCTGGCCAACTGTTGCTTTGATTCATTCATTCATTTAACTAATTAATGTGTTGGGTTTGTTGTTTGTTTGGGGAGGAGACAGGGTCTTGCTATATAATGCTGGCTGACTTGGAACTTGCTATATAGACAAGGGTAGCCTTGACCTTAAAGAGATCCACCTGTTTCCACCTCTGCAGTACTGTGATTAAAGACATGTGCCACCATCATACTTGGCTTATTTTTAGTATTTAATTATTTACTGTATCTGTTTGTGCACGTGTGGAAGTTGGAGGACAGCCATGGGGATCAGTTCTCTACTTCGTCCGTGTGGATCCTGGGGGTGGAACTCAGCTCATCAGGCTTGGCAGCAAGAACCTTAACCCTCTGAGCCATCCCACCAGCCTTACATTTTATTTGGAGGCAGTTTTCAAGTCTGGGTGGACTTTAACTCACTCTATAACCCAGGCAGGCTTTCAGCTTGCAATCTTCCTGCCTGAACCTCTCAGGTAGCTGGGACTCCAGGCTGCTGCTGCCCAGCCCCAGCTGGTTTAACTTCTCGATTGAGTGTCTGCTTTCACAGGTGTGCACAGACATAATACCTGGTAGGCTGAGGGTGTAGCTCAGTGGTAGAGCACCCAGAGGGCCCTGGGTTCCATCCCCGACAACACCAAAAAACCATAATTGCCAAGCTGTATACTTTAAAATATGTACATTTTAGTGAGTGTCAATGGTCCCCTCTGTGTTCTTTTTATGAGTTTGTGGAGAAAGCCTTGTGAATGGCCGTACCCAATGACCCTGGTCTGCATTTCCAGGTCAGAGAGATCTTAGAACCCAGTTCCCCTGCAGACCTGACCCCTTCTGTCCTAGCCTGTGTGGGTGGCTGTGTGCACCACACATCTGCTTTCTTTCCATCAGCCATTGCAAATGACAGTATCTAAACATTGGGTTCCTCCTGTGGAAATCTCGTTTACAGTGTGGGTTGTGGGAACCAGATTGTCATAGATTCACTTCTCGGTAGATTAACCAAGCGGACTCATCTCCCAGTGCTCAAACTCAGCATGTGTATCAGGAGAGATTGTGGACTGTGACAGGCCATGTGAACATGCTCAGGCTTTGGAAGACTTTGGAAGTCAAGGGTCCTGCTGACTACCTTCTCATGCAGCCAGAGGACAGAAAGAGCCCCTCTTTCCCAGCTGACCCAGGACTAGTGCCAGATGCGGCTCCTGTTGACTGGCTCCCATGCTCGCCCACCATGATCCCCGGCTCTGCTGGCAGGCTCCGGTCAGCTGCCTTTGAGCCAGGGCTGGCTCGGGCCAAGCCAAACAGTGTGGCTGAGGCTGGGAGAGGGCAGGCACTCTGCCGAGACAAAGCAGGGCAAGCAAGGTTCTGGAAGAGCTGGGCATGGGTGGGAGCTTGGAAAAGCAACAGATGCTCCTGCTCCCCAGCGGGGCGGGGCGGGGGCGGCATCCACTTTGGTTAAATGTTTGACCGAGCAAGATCTCCACATGCTTCCAAAAGTCAAAAGTCTGCACAGTGCCGAGCCCTCCCTCCTGCCTGCCCTTACCACGCACAGCCAGTTTCTTTCTTGTCTTCCTTCCCTGGTTTCTTTTTCTAAAGATTCGTAGGCATGTGTGGGTTTAGCCGTTCCCTCCCCACTCCCTCTGCTCTTCTGTGCTTTTCAAAAAGAAATACATTTATTTATTTCTAGGAGAGGGTTGGCGTGCCCAGATGCCCACTGCGCACATATGGAGGTCAGAGGACAGCTTAAAGGCGTCTGTACTCCGTATGAGTCCCAGGGGTTGAACCCAGGTCATCGGGCTTGGTGGCATGCACCTTTATCTGCTGAGTCATCCTGCTGACACTTTTCTTTTCCTTTTTTTTTTTTTTTTTCTTATTTAAGAGGAAGAAAGCATTTTTGATCAGCCACCCTGATGCTTGTTGCTAGCAGTACAGGTCAGCCACGTGACAGAGTGACCTTGTGCCGAGCAGTTCTGTGTGATCTTAAGCCTGGTTTCTCAGCCGGTCTCTCCCCTCTCCCAATGCAGATGGGGGCAGCCACAGCATCCAGGACTCCCAGGTTCCCAGTCTGGTCTCCGGGACCGACAGTTCCCCCTCCAGTCCCACCAGGCACAACTGGGAAATGAATTATCAAGAGGCGGCAATCTACCTCCAGGTGAGTGCATCTGGGTTGGCGGCTGGGGGCAGAGGGGGGGCAGGGGTGGGGGGGGGGGATGAGGCATGTAGCCAGGACTCCAAAAGATGCTCGGAAGGCAGCTGTGGTCTTCTCGCCTGTCCCTGCTCCAGACCAGAAGACCGGGGAGCTCACCCGGTTGTGCCATAGGAGTGCGTGTGCCAGTCAGTCCCTCCTCTAAGACTCGTTTGTGGCTTTGCCGCCCCCCCCCCCCCCCCAGTCTCCAGTCTGACCCCTCTGTCTTCCCAGGACCACATCCACAGCTCTCGGAGCATTTTGTCTACCCTGTACTGTAGCAGGGGGTTGTTCACACAGCTAGTGGGCCGACTCCTCAGTCTGTTCTCCTCATGTACCTTCCTGCCGCTGTCAGGCCTGAGAAAGGGGCACGTTCTGTAGTTCTGTAACTCACAGATCCTCCTGCCTCTGCCTCCCGAGTGCTGGGGTCAAAGGCGTGCACCCCCATACCTGGCAGTGTTTGGGGATTTTTTTTTTTTTTTAAAAAGCAGTACTTTTCTATAAAACGGTTACATGTTTGTTAACATAAATTCAGATAGTCTCAGACAACATAATTTCTTCTTTTTTGTTTTAAGAAACTGGGTCTCACTGTGTAACCCTGGCCGCTCTGCAACTTCTTAGGTAGACCTGTCTAACCTCAAACTCATTGAGCCCTGCCTGCCTCTGCCTCAGGAGTGCTGGGTTTCAAGTGTGCACACCACACTCGGCTCTGGTTTATGCAGAGAATTCTGTGGTGTGAGATCCTTACCATAAATGAGACCTTACTAGTAGAATTACCTTGTGCAAATGGAGAAGAATTCCGTTTAATGGTTCTAGACCAACATGCCTGTTGATTTCTGTACAGTGTCAATTCAGCACAGTCAACTGGGAGACATCCCCAAAGTTGCCTACACAGCTAAAGTTGCCCAAAACTCCCAACTTACCTGCATATATTAGTATGCACACATGTATGTGTGTGTCTGTGTGTATGCACACATGTGTGTGCATATGTGTATGTGCACATGTGTGCCGATGTCTGCATAACACATGTGTGTATATGTATATTTGTGTGTATGTGTGCATGCATATGCATAGAGCCACACACCTATCTAAAAATTTGTTTATGTAAAGAGTAAACATAGACTTGAGGAGAGAGGTCGGTCAGTCAAATGTTCACCCCACACAAGTAAGGACCCAAATTCAGGTCCCAAGGACTTGATTATAATCCAGCCCTGGGGAGGCTGAGACAAGTGGATCCTAGGCTGCTGGCCAGCCCAGCCTACTCATGGGCTCTGGGTCAGTGACAGACTCTGAAAGACTCTAAAAAAATGAAAACAAAAATCCAGGATGGGTACCTTGATCTTTGACCTCTGTCCTCCGCATGCATGTGTGTTCCCGGAGCACATGCGCAGATTAGAGGTAATAGCTTGCTGATGACATCCTGACTTCCTTAAAGTTCTATATTATCTGAATTATTTTACAAGAGAAGGCATCTTTTTGAAAATTAAGGGTCAGCAAGATGGCTCAGAAGGTAAAGGTGCTTGCCACTCAAGACTGGCACCTTGATTTATTTCCATTCCTGGAATGCTGGGGGATGTAGACCCAGGGAAAGCAGTTGACTAGCCAACATGAAGTCCTAGGCTCAAACCTTGTGGTGGTTTGAAAGAAAATGGTCCCCAAAAGGAGTGGCACTATTAGGAGGTGTGGCCTTGTTGGAGGAAGTGTGTCACTGTGGGGGCGGGATTTGAGGTCTCATATATGCTCAAGCTGCACCTAGTGGTTCAGACCACTTCCTGTTGCCTATGAGTCAAGAGGTAGGACTCTCAGCTACTTCTCCAGCACCACGGCTGCCTGCACACAGCCATGTCCCACCATGATTATAATGGACTGAACCTCCGAACTGTAAGCCACCCCAGTTAAATGTTTTCCTTTATAAGAGTTGCCGTGGTCATGATGTCTCTTCACAGCAACAGAAACCCTAAGACAGACCTAATAATGGGTTTCAAGCCAGATGTGGTGGCTGAGACTGAGGCAGGAGAGTCTGTTTGAGGCCTGCCTGGTCTTCATAGTGAGTATGTGTGGTGAAATCTAGATTCTGCATACAGAGAACATTAAGAGAAAAAAGATGTCTCATTGTTATTCCTGTTGTTTTGAGACAGGTGCTCTCTATGTAACCCTGGCTTTCCCAGAACTCCCTCTGTAGACCAGAACTTGGAGATCCACCTGCCTCTGCCTCCCAAGTACTAGAATTCAGAGTGTGTGCAACTACACCTGGCTAAGACATCCCTGGGGCTCTGGCGTCCTGGAGACTTGAACCTCAGGGAACTGAGGCCCGGGGTGGACAGTCTGTACACAAGCCCAGAGCCCTCTTTGGGAGCTGCGTTAGAGCATGTGGTGTGGATTCTCAGTCCATCTTTGCTAGTGGAGACGGCACACACACACACACACACACACACACACACACGCACACACACACACACGTCCTCTGAGCTGAGCCCTCCTATCAGGCTCTCTCCAGATTTTTCCATGTTGATTTACTGTGTTGGGGGTAGCATGTGTGATGGGTGTATGTGTGGTGATCAGAGACTAACTTGCAAGGAATTGGATCTCCTTCTGCCATATTGGTCCTGTGGCTTGAACCCAGGTCACCAGGCTTGGCTGCAGGCGTCTTTACCCGCCAAGCCATCTTGCCTGACCCAGCATCAGCTTTTTTAACAGTAAAAAGTACAGCAGAGCTCAGATCCTAGTGGGTTCTGGTCTGTGCTGGAGGACTGTCCAGCTGAGGTCAGAGCCAGCTCCTCACTCCTCCTGCAGCCGTGCTGGACAAGGCCCAGGCCAGTCACTGGTGTGTGGGGGTTGTTGGCCCCTGGCTACATCAAGGTGTCTGCTGCTGCTGGCTTTCTTGTCTCACATTTGCCTGTTGACTTTCTCACTCACCCTTGGGTGCTGTGAGCTCTAAGGCTCTAGCGTCCTGGAGACTTGAACCCCAGGGAACTGAGGCCCGGGGTGGACAGTCTGTACACAAGCCCAGAGCCCTCTTTGGGAGCTGCGTTAGAGCATGTGGTGTGGATTCTCAGTCCATCTTTGCTAGTGGAGACAACACACACACACACACACACACACACACACACACACACACACACACCCGTCCCCTGAGCTGAGCCCTCCTATCAGGCTCTCTCCAGATACACCTTCCCCTGTAGCAGTCGGTTAGAGAAAAATTGCACAAGAATTGCTTATCTTAGTCATGTAAAGCAGAGGCTCCTGGACCTTCTGTGCCCCTGGAGGCCATGGTGAGATGGTGGGAGGTGCCGCCCTGCACAGACCACAGGCCTTTCGGCCCCCCTCCCTGGGTACAACCCTGCCACTGTTTCCTCTGTCTGGCTGTTGGTTTGTCTTCTATTACTGATGAGGATCGCAGCATCCAGCTTCAGGGAAGTGACTGAATCCCCTGTCAGCTTCAGCCAAGGCCTCCTCAGAAGGGGAAGAGGGCCATGGTGACGGCGAGGGCCGTCCCCAGTGCGATTGCTGCCCACTGCCTTCCTGGATATAGAAATCTCACCTGCCCTTTTCTCTGGGACATTGAGCCACTGGGGCCAGGTGAGGTGTGAATGAATGAGGTCCCAACCTCTGTTGTGGCATTTGCGGTATGTTGTTCATTGTGTGGGGCTGTTCTGTGTGTCATAGGACATTGAGCAGTGTCCTGGAGTATGTCCAAGGTTGAAATTGGGGTGCTGCATCCTTCCACGCTGGAAAACCCTAAGCAAGGGAACTTTAGTCAGTGTCCACAGTGAAGGCTGGGGAAGCCGGGCCAGCCTGCTGGTTTGGCCTGTGTGTGAGCGAGCCCTTTACTTCAGGCCTAAGAATCCATCCCCTGTGGGGAAGGTCCTTCTCCTGCCCTCTGTGACATTCTAGTTCGGCAGCTTTAAGGGGCATATCTTGAACCATCATCAGACATTACCTGTCTCCAGCCTGAACTGCGTCTTGGCCTCTGACCCATCCCCACTTCCTGCCCCACCACCAGCATGACACACCTCCCCTCCTCCCGCACTCTTGTGCTCAAGTTCCCCCTGTCTTCCCAGGAGGGCCAGAACAATGACAAGTTCTTCACGCACCCCAAGGATGCCAGAGCACTGGCGGCCTACCTCTTCGCACACAACCACCTCTTCTACCTGATGGAGCTGCTCACAGCCCTGCTTCTGCTGCTGCTGTCGCTGTGCGAGTCACCCGCCGTCCCTGCCCTCCGGCTTGGCATTTATGTGAGTGCTCTGGGAGAAGCCTTGCCTTGTCAGCCGTTCAGGGGGACCTCGCGGGCGGGGGAGGGAGGGCACACGTTCTAGAAGACTTCGCTGCTCCCGGATCCCAGCTGGAGGAGGCGCCCTTCTGTTTCCAGTGACTCCATAGACAGACTGGGGTCTTGAGAGCCCACTCAGACCTGTCTCACCTGGTCACCCTGTGGTTAGGCCTGGGAGAGCCACAGCTCACACGCGTGAAGTCCCACTGAGGGCCTCCCCTGGGTCTTTCTCCTCCCATTCCATGGGGAAGCATAGAGTTTGCTGTTCCCATATCCCTCTTTTTAAAAGAATTACTTATTATTAGCGTGTGTGCGTGTGTGTGTGTGTGTGTGTGTGTGTGTGTGTGTGTGCGCGCGCGCGCGTGTGCTTATACCATAGCACATGTGTGGGGTTAGGGGACAGCTTGTGGAGTGGATCTGTATGTGGGATCCAGGGGTTAGAACTCAGGTCAGTGCCTTTAACCGCTGAGCCGTCTCCCCGGCCCTAGCCGCCCACTTAGATGTAGATGGCTGTTAAATTTGGTATCTTTCGCCTTGTTGTCTTGAATCCTGGTCTTCCTTCCCAAATGCCTCTTGTGGGTTTTTCCCCATAACTCCTGTGCAGCTCTCCCCAGAACAGCTAGAGCCTCAGACTCCTTTCTTAACTCTACGCCATGTGGGTCTGCATTTCTGTCTATTGAATGTCAAGTTTATTCTTAGCTGTCTGGGAAAAGCTCTGTCTCCAAGGCCTAGTCTGGCATCTTGAGGTATGAGTGTGTGTGTGTGTGTGTGTGTGTGTGTGTGTGTGTGTGTGTGTACACATGTGCGCACACGCCTTGGGCGAAGTCCCAGGAGAGGGGAAGTGCCATGGATGGGCTCCTCGAAGATGACCTTCACCTCTCTGGCTACAGGTCCACGCCACCCTGGAACTGTTTGCCCTCATGGTGGTGGTGTTCGAACTCTGCATGAAATTGCGGTGGCTGGGCTTCCACACGTTCGTCCGGCACAAACGCACCATGGTCAAGGTAATATACCATCCACTGCAGCGGGTTCCCCTAGGTCCCTGTCACACCTGTGTCTAGGGCTCCATTTAAAATCCCCTGGATCCAGCTTGTGCTCAAGAGTGTAGCCCAGTGAGCTGATTTGCGTATGCTAGGAACTTACATGGTCACCCGTGGGGGAAGTATGCTATTCTTCTCATTTCACATCTAGCCGGGGAGAGAGAGTGTTGTCTCAGGCGCAGAGAACGGGGTTCAGACCTAGCTCTGTGACCTCAGTAGGACCATGCCAAGGGCCATGCGGTTTGTCTGGGAAAACATCCCCAAATGAGCCGAGCTGGGTTGAACCGAGCCCTCAAAGGGCTTCCTGGTGCCATGAGGTTGTTGGGAGGGACCGGTGGGCACACAGAGAAGGTGGTGTGCCCCTGTGGAGAGGACCCGCCTGCCACCTCTATCTCAGGACACACGTCTGTCCTGTCTGCAGAAGGACTCACTACAGCTGCTGCTGTTGAGAGAGGCAGAAACAAGGAGGCCTGTGGTCCCTTTGGGCTATGTCCACCAGTGTCTGTGGAGGCTGGGTCAGTGAGTTAACCGTGTTCTGCCCTCCCTCCCGTCCCCAGACATCTGTCCTGCTGGTGCAGTTCATCGAGGCCATTGTGGTGCTGGTACGGCAGACGTCCCATGTGCGGGTGACCCGGGCACTGCGCTGCATTTTCCTGGTGGACTGTCGGTACTGTGGCGGCGTGCGGCGGTAAGGCCTGGGGCTCAGCGGCTTGTGGGTTGCCCGGCCCTCCAGGCTGGTAGGGAGGGGAGTGGGCAGGAGCTGAGTTGAGTGGCTCCAGCCCAGTCCTTCTTCTGTGGGGAGTGTCAGCATCAATTTGGGGAGGGGGGAGCGGGTAGGCATTTCTGGGTCCTCACTCTGGCGGGGGGGCCCTTCCCTGCCTTGGTATGTATTCTCTCCAGCCCTACAGCAGTGGCCTAAGGCTGACTTCTCAGCCCTGTCCTGCAGGCTCCTCCCACCCTGTCCAGAGCCCTGAGCCTGAGCTGACCCAACCCAGAATTAAAGCCATCCTTGGAGACTCCATCTGGTGACTTGGCCAGGGACCTGCTGATGGCAGGGAATGAGCACTTGATCCATTGTGCCTGGAGCTAGAAACAACCATCCCGGGACTAGGTGGCTTAGTACATATACGTGCATGCGCCCTCCAATCTATGGAAGGTGACCTTGGTCCCCCAGACCACACGTAGCCTCCCATCATGCTTCCTTCTTAGGGTACTGCCACTGGACGGAGGTGGCAGCTCCTGCCTCGGATGTCCCCGTCACCCACTCAGTGGAGGCCTCAGGACTCCTTAGCATTGGGACTCAGCCAAGCGTGGTGCCCTCCTGGGCACCGTAGGATGTGACGTGCCGGGTCCCATCTCCACCAGCACGTCCCCCCACCCGCAGGCACAGATCACCTCCCCCACCCCTGCCACTCATCAACCGGCTGTCTTCCTCCCCAGCAACCTGCGGCAGATCTTCCAGTCCCTGCCACCTTTCATAGACATCCTCCTGTTGCTGCTCTTCTTCATGATCATCTTTGCCATCCTGGGTGAGCGCCCTGTGTCCCTCCAGTCACTCTCCAGGCACACCTCGGGGCTGGACCGCGGTGCCGGACGCCCGAGCGGCTCAGCAGCAGGGACCTCAGTTGCTTGCAGCTCTGGAGGATACAAACCTCTACATCCTCACGTAGTGGGAGGGCCGGGGCAGCTGGGTCTCACTGCTCTTGAGTGTCCTGCCTCCGTCTCCTGAGTGCTGAGACCCCACGTGTGCCAGCACTCTTGTCAACTTACTTTGGTCTTGTGTGTGGGGGCGGGGTGTTTTCCCTGGGTCATAATTATTATTATTATTATTATTTTTAATTTTATTGATTTTTTTTTTTTTTTTTTTGAGCTGAGGATCGAACCCAGGGCCTTGCGCTTGCTAGGCAAGCGCTCTACCACTGAGATAAATCCCCAACCCTTATTGGTGTTTTTGCCTGTATATATGTCTGTGTGAGGGTGGTGGATCCTGGAGTTACAGACAGTTGTGAGCTGCCATGTGGGTGCTGGGAACTGAACCTGGATCCTCTGGAAGAGCAGTCAGTGCTCTTAACCACTGAGCCATCTTTCCAGCACCCACCCCACCCCCCAATCATAATTCTAAGGCTCCTGAGGAAGGAAGGAATAACATCCCTCCCTGCCCAGAGCCTGGCTGCCTGTTGCATGACTTGGCTGTCACATCCTCAAAGCGCAGAGACAGCCTATCAGCAGCCTGCATCTACGATCCAGCCTACAGATATCATTAGTTTGAAAACTTTGCATCTTAAAAAAAAAAATTTTGTTTTTGTTTTTGTTTTTTTGAGACAGGGTTTCTCTGTGTAGTTTTGGTGCCTGTCCTGGATCTCACTCTGTAGACCAGGCTGGCCTCGAACTCACAGAGATCCACCTGCCTCTGCCTCCCGAGTGCTGGGATTAAAGGCGTGCGCCGCCACCGCCCTGCTCTAGCCCTTTTTAAAGGCTAGACCTGACAGGACCAACACTCATTCCCAGGTATCAGCAGGCTTGCATACAGCAGTATGACTCCCTTTAGACAGCTGTGTCTTCTCCAGAGTGCCAACAGTTCTCACCACACCCTAGTGCCCTCCCCCAGCCTCCCCTCTGGCCCTCATTCATTATAGATCCCCCCCCCCCATGCATGTGCTGGGGAGCTCTGCTGTAACTCCATTCTTGGTCTGTTTTTTTTCCATCACATTCTAGGTTTCTACTTATTCTCCACTAACCCTTCCGACCCAGTAAGTAAATAGGTCTCGTTCCCTTGTTTTATGGGGAGGCTTTTCTGCCAGACGGGAACTGGGAGGACCCTGGCCATGTTAGGAGGGGCACCCTGCCTGGTTTTGGGTTCCCAAGAGTCCCCATCCCTCAGACCTGGGTCACTGCTTTCCCTGAGAGCCGAGGGGCCCCCTTTTGCTGTTCTTATGGTCAAAGCTTCCAGGATCAGGTTTGGAATGTTGAAACATTACAGCAGCAAACGGAGGAGGAGAGCCCACTGCAGGGACATGTGACACCCTGGGGAAACAGTCCCTCACCCCCTTAGTTGGTAGCCTGCTCTCTTCTGCAGAGCTTATGAAGCGCAAGCCTCCGTGTGTGTGTGTGTGTGTGTGTGTGTGTGTGTGTGAGTGTGTGTGTGTACTCGCGCGCGTGCGCGTGTGCTCTCATGCGCTGCATCTCCACTCTGATCCCTTTGCGCTCCAAGGAGGAAGGGGGAGAGGTGATCCCGGGAAGTGCCTGTCGGGGCCTGCCCACACATCCCCCACCCTTTCCTTGTAGTACTTCAACACCTTGGAGAACAGCATTGTCAACCTGTTCGTTCTTCTGACCACAGCCAAGTAAGCCTGGGCCCACTTCCACCTCTGGCCTCTGGCCTCGCTCCAGCCCAGGCCTGTCTCCTTCCTCCCGAGGTTCTCCCCGTCACGTGCACACAGGGCTGAGTGGAGGGGAAGGGGGTGGCTGGGGGTGCAGGGGAGCAGCCGTCCCTCCCGAGGTGCGACCGTAGAGGTTGACGTGACCCTGGGGCGCGCAGCTTTCCAGATGTGATGATGCCCTCCTACTCCCGGAGCCCCTGGTCCTGCATCTTCTTCATCGTGTACCTCTCCATCGAGCTGTACTTCATCATGAACCTGGTGAGCGTCTGTCTTGGCTCCACTGCAGTCTCGGGCCCCGGGGATGGAGATGT
The DNA here is from genome assembly GCF_903995425.1 of Onychomys torridus. Taxonomy (NCBI): domain Eukaryota; kingdom Metazoa; phylum Chordata; class Mammalia; order Rodentia; family Cricetidae; genus Onychomys; species Onychomys torridus. The sequence goes on from NC_050464.1 coordinate 32,305,298, forward strand.
CAGGACACCACGCAGGTGTGTCCCAGGTCCACATTAGGCGTGGTGCCCTGCAGAAGGCTGTGAGGACGGATGGCTGGCTTTCCCTGGCTCTGTGCCGCCGCCGCCATTGCTGTGGGTGGTGTTGGTTTTTACAGTGAGGCCGTTCTCACCTCTGCATCCCTCCTTACTAACATCTTAGCCTAATGAAGCCAGCCGGGCACTGTGCGGAGAGGCCAGTACTCAGATGCAGGGCAACAGTGCAGTCATTCCATCACCATCATATGCAGAGGAGAATCAGGCTGACAGAGGGACATGTGTGCCCATCACCACACAGCTCAGAACCACCAGGAGTGTTTTCTGACGTCAAGATTGTAGCCAATACTAGGTCAAGACCCAATAGCAGAGTGAGCAGGGACCAGGGCTTCCCATAGCCTTCTGGTTTTGTGGTGCTGGGAATCGAACCCAAATCCTTTCTGATGCTGGCTATCGGGGACTATGGGGGTCCAGCCCCTTGATAGTCCCCTTCCAGGGTCCAGGAAGAATCTACAACCAGCTGATAATCAATCTTTGATGAAAAGTTATGAATCTATGTGCACGAAACTCCTTAGTTCATACACTTTATTAATCTGTGATAGTTTTCTCTCTACACAGCTTCTATTCTGTGTCTAGCTCCTTTCTTGCCTGATTTCTCTCTATATTTAACTACTGTCCCCTCTAGGTTCTATCTTCATTCCTTCATCTAGTTCTGCCCCTTCTAGGTTCTCATCCGTCTAGTTCTTTCCCCTATCAGCTCCTCTCCCATCTCCTTCTTCCTCATCTTGTTCTTCTCATCCGGCTCTTTCTCATCTTCATCTGGTTCCTCTAGTCCTCTCTTCCAGCCCTTCAATCTAGTTCTTCCCCATCTCAGTTTGTTCCTCTCAAGTTCCTACCCATCTAGTTCTTCCATTCTCTTTTCTCTGCCCCATGCCCTGGAAGTCCCAGTATATAAAAAGGGAGGGTCCAAGCTAAATTGTGTGAAGCTATTACTTAATGTCCACCTGACCTAGGCGGTGTCCCCTTGTGGAATTTACCTTAAGTAGGGAGACTTGTATATGGGCTGCTATCACTGTTAGTCCCTGAAAGTTGGGCACCCACCTGGGCAGTGTCTCCTTGTGGTATTTAAGTCAGGAGACTTGCACATGGGCTGTTATTGTTAGTCTTCGGAAGTTGGGCGCCCACCTGGGCGGTGTTTCCTGTAGTCCTTGAAAGTGGCTAAGGGAGATATCTGATTCCAGAGAAAGCCTTTCCTGAGGCTGTTCTCCAAATACTTGGAATGTGTATGTCCAGAGAGTCATCAGTCTACACTATTAGCCCTTCTTAGGGAAAAGTCACTTGGGAAAACTATGAAGGCACACATGATTTTCATAACAGAATACAGCTGATACATAACAAGCCAAATAACACCAAAAACTCCTTGGAATTTGGCTTCCTCTGGAGGAATTCCCTGATCCTCCAGGTAGTGACTTTGCCATAACTAGCTGAGTTCTTATGATATATTCCTGAGGCCCGAAGCAGCTGGCCAAGCTCAATACTTCTAGACCTTAGCCTGTTGCATTTGAGATTACAGGCATGTGCCACCACACCTAGTTTTGTGTGTTGCTGGGGTTTGAACTGGGGGCCTCGTACATGTTAGGCAAACACTCTGCCAGCTGAACCACACAACTCAACTCTTATTTGTGAACGTCTTAAAAACATCGTCAGGCTGGACGGTGGTGGCGCATGCCTTTAATCCCAGCACTCGGGAGGCAGAGACAGGCGGATCTCTGTGAGTTTGAGGCCAGCCTGGGCTACCAAGTGAGTTCCAGGAAAAGGCGCAAAGCTACACAGAGAAACCCTGTCTCCAAAAACCAAAACAAACAAACAAAAACAAACAAACAAACAAAAAACATTGTCGAGTTGGTCCCCACAGTCAAGCCTGGGATAGAAATGGAAAACAGGCTGGAGAGATGACTTAGTGGCTCTGTGGGCATTTACTGCCCTGGGAGAGATCCTGGCCTTGGTTCCCAGCACCTACAATGATGACTCAGTTCTTCTGACCTCCAGGGGCTCTTGAACACACATGGTGCACATACATACACTCAGGCACATATACATGAATTTGTGATTTGGTGAAATCTGAAAATTTGCAGACTTAACAAAGGAGTACTTTTCTTTTCTTTCTTTCTTTTGTTTTTAATTGTTCAAATCACAAAGTAATACCAGCTGCTTCCTCTAGTGGGTTTTTTTTTTGTTGTTGTTGTTGTTGTTGTTGGTTTTTTTTGGTTTTTTGAGACAGGGTTTCTCTGTAGCTTTGGAGCCTGTCCTGGATCTCTCTCTGTAGGCCAAGCTGGCCTCAAACTCACAGAGATCCGCCTGCCTCTGCCTCCCGAGTGCTGGGATTAAAGGCGTGCGCCACCACCGCCCGGCTACCTCTAGTGGTTTTAAGTTGTCATCCACTGAGAGGCGCCAGGAGAAGCATATTCTCTTTCCCTCTGTTTCCACCACAGTCATAGGAGACTCAGAAACCCCACAAGGTGCGGGGCGTCTCCCCGCAGGCCAGCAAGCATCCCTACCACAGATGCTGCCTGGGTTCCTCAATACACCGTTGTCCACTGTCACACAAACATTTATTCTGGAACTAAATATGAGTGACCGTGGCCTGGGAGCACAGGTTAAGGTTACCCCAAATCCTGTGTTCCGTGGTAGCATTGCCGTGAAGAACAGAACAGTCATAAATCAAGACACTCTTCAAATGCTTTGGTGGAAACACCATTATAGAAAGAGAAGGAGAGCCCTGCTGTGGACTTCAGCTGCCAGCCGAGGGCACTCTTAGCCTTTGGATTGGTACTCTGTACATTCTGAAGGATTTCCTCAACAGCCACAAAGACGTAAGGTCACATGCAGAGGCTATGAAGGAACTGAGGTAGTTTGTGATTAGGTTCCCGACCAGTTACATTCCAAGCTTTCCACGGTCTCTGAAGTTTTAGTCAGCCTGTGGTCAAGCAGGTGCATGTGCTTTCTGGCAACTTTTACCCATACCACCTCCAGACAGAGCCAGATTCCACAAGCCAAGGGTTTGGTCCCCAAACTTCAGGCAGCTGTAAGCACCAGCGGACACCCCTTTGCTTCTGGCTCACTAGCTGCATATCGGGGTTCCTGCAACCCCTACCTCAGGGTCAGTATTTTCCTCAATGACTCCATAGAACTAGGGAGATGTGTTTGCAGGTTTATAGTAAAGGAACTGCAAGGAGTCCAGACGGAGATTTGTGTGGGCACAGTGGACGCTCTCCTGTCCTCTCCTGACTTGCCCCTGCGGGAACCTCCCCACGTGAGGCTCTCTGGAAGCATCCCAAACTCTATCCTTTGGGTTTTCACAGAGACCCCATTACATGGGCATGATGGGAGTGTGAACAGCCACAGGAAACTGCACAGAAAGAATGCGGCCCAGTGCTTCACGGTGGGATGGGCAAAGCCTGTCCACCTCAACATTCCCCCTCCAGAATGAGGCGGGGCGCTGGGATGGGGAGGGTCTGATGGCCACAACAAGGGAAAGTCAGAGTTTCTGTGCAGCCGGCACGGGGTCAGAACAGCAGGGAAGGCTCGGGCCTGGTGCCGCGTGCCCGTAATCCTGGCACCAAGGAGGTAGAGGCAGGAGAATACCAAGTTCCAGACCAGCCATGGCTACATAGTGAGCCTGTGTCTCAAAAACTAAGGGAGAGTGCCAGCGTGACTGCTTGGCAGGTAAAAGCACTGCCTACAAGCCTCACAGCCTGAGCAGGAGAGAACGGACCCCCAAGAGTTGTCCTCTGATCTCCACACACATAGTATAGCACTCACCCGCGTGCGCGCGCACACACACTGCGTGCTTGTGTGCACACACAGTAATTACTTTTAGTAAGGTTTATTGGCACCCAGCCACACCCTTGTCTCGCCTCTCATCTGTGACTGAGCTCTCCTTGGAACAGTCCTACCACAGGGTTGAGTAAACTTGTAACCGTGGGAGGAGGAGGAGGAGGAGGAGGAGGAGGAGGAGGAGGAGGAGGAGGAGGCGGCGGCGGCGGCGGCGGCTCAGGCTCAGGCTGAGGCTCCAGGGTTGAAGTCCCTGCACTGTCTTTCCCTGACCAGCCAGGGGCCAGCTCGGGGAGACAGAAGAGGGGCCTGAGGAAAACCCGGTGATAGGGTCTTCAGGAGAGACATGTGCAAAGAGCAGCCGTTTGTGTCCTCAGCTCTTCTGGTCCTGGGCAGTGCAGCCCACCGGAGGGCCTCCTCCTGGGTGGCTAGATGAAAAGCCCTGTCTGGGGGCAGAGGATGACCCCTGAGCCCTGCAGACCCACTCCACTCAGAGGGCAGCCAAGGCTCCACGCTTGTCCTTTACAGCTCCTGGCCGTGGTGTTCGACACCTTCAACGACATCGAAAAGCGCAAGTTCAAGTCTTTGCTGCTGCATAAGCGAACCGCCATCCAGCACGCCTACCGCCTGCTCGTCAGCCGGCGGGTAGGGCATTGGGGCTGAGTCGTGGAGGGGGACTTCATTCTCTCCCCCTACCAAAAGCATCCCTTTTTGGCGTGGCAGAGCTGGCGACCCTGTAGCTGCCGTACTGCTCATGGGGGAAAAATGCATATTGGAATAACTGCCCCGGGCATGTGTCCTCGGGCCCCTGTGTCCTTCAATGCCTTCCCTCTCCCCCAGAGGCCAGCCGGCATCTCCTACAGACAGTTCGAAGGCTTGATGCGCTTCTACAAGCCCCGGATGAGTGCTAGGGAGCGCTTCCTGACTTTCAAGGCCCTGAATCAGAGCAACACACCTCTGCTCAGGTAAGAGCCAGCAGCCATGTGGGGACAGTGTGGCCAGACCTCCGGCCCTGTCGTGGAGCAGTTCCGGGCATTAGGAGGGTGGGCTGCAGGGGCGTCTCTGAGGGGTGTGGTTTACACCGGAACTCTTACGTGGTCATGTTCATCGGTAATCTTTGGCAAGACCAGCTACAGTCCACTCCAATCTGGTTTGCTTGAAAAGAAATGTTTGACGCTGGGTGTGGTGGTTTATACCTCTGATGCTAATACACGATAGCCTGAAGCAGGAGGATTGGAAGTTTAATGCCATCCTCAGCTGTGTAGTGAGTTTGAGGCCAGCTTGGACTATTTCAGATCTTTTCTCTGAATAAAAACAGGAGAAAGTGATGTGGCTTGTTGGTAAAAATGCTTGCTTCTAAGTACACGTACACGTACACACACACACACACACACACACACACACACACACACACACACACACACTGCATTCCAGCTTGGAAGGGCTGAGCCCCAGGATCTCCAGCTTTGGTGCTGGCCTTGAGGCTGGTAAGCACTAGGATCCTGCCCACTCAGCCGGGTACCACCTGCTATAGAAGTGAGGGCCCTTTGAACTGAGATCACCACTCTGTTGGTCCCTGGAGGCCTCTGTCCCTCTAAAGGGCAGTGTTCCAGGGCTGTCTCTCCAGGGGCAGAGGTGGTTAGTGTGAACTACGTGGATTGAGTTATCCTAGCCCTGGGAGGACAGAGGCAATCAGAATGCTGCAGGTGAGGGCCCTGACCTAGAGCTGGGCCCCACAAGGTGTCCATCTTCTGTGAGAGGTAGCCTTGGGCAGCTGCGGGGAACAGAGGCTTGAGTGTCACAGAGTGCGTGACAGGCTTGCACGTGACTGCCTTTTCACATTGCTTGTGACAGCCTGAAGGACTTCTATGATATTTATGAAGTTGCTGCTCTACAGTGGAAGGTGAGTGTACCCCGTCTCTGCCCCCCCACATCTGCATGCAGCCAATGGGGAAGGCAGCTCAGTCTTCAGTGGGGCCCAGGCACCTCAGCCTCAACAGGGATCCAGATTCCTTGACCCAGACTTCCCAAGCTCACCTGAAATGCGGAGAATATAGGGCACTGTGGGTACTCGGTCCCAGCTGTCCAATTTATCATCCAGATCCCTAAATGTCACCACTGTTCCCAGTAGGAGCAGAAGGCTGGCATGTATGGAGGCCTGGGCTAGGCTCTGGTCCCTGGCCCTAACCCCGTCTCCCTGGACCCTCTGCGTTGTAGGCAAAGAAGAACAGAGAGCATTGGTTTGATGAGCTGCCCCGGACGGCCTTCCTCATCTTTAAAGGTGAGTGTGTGAGTGAGCCACCTGGGAAGAGAGCAGTTAGCTCCGGAACCAGGAAGGACCAAGGCCAGCCAGGCACCCATAACGGGGAAGATGGCAAGTTTGAGATCATTCTGGGCTACATAGCAAAACCTTGTCTCAAAAACAAATCGATAAGTAAAAGGAAGTTAAACCACATGTCCACACATTGACCAGTCACCCTTTAGTTCAGGCTAGGTTTTTTGGTTTCTTGTATTTTGGGTTTTTTTGGGTTTTTTGTTTGTTTGTTTGTTTGTTTGTTTTTCTGAGACAGAGTTTTTCTGTGTAACAGCCATAGCTGTCCTGGAACTCGCTATGTAGACCAGGCTGGCCTCAAACTCAGAGATCCTCCCGCCTCTGCCTCCCGAGGTGTGCGCCTTTGCCTGGCCTTGGACGTTCTAACTCCTAACATTTTTTTCTCTTCAAACAGGAATTAACATCCTTGTGAAGTCCAAGGCCTTCCAGTATTTCATGTGTAAGTGTGAACCATCACAGCTCTGGGGCCCTGCCCTCCTGAGTCCTTTGTTTTTGAAGGTGGAAGGGAAGAAATAAGAAGGTGCCAAGCACGTGGCTCAGGCACTGGGTTCTGTCCCCAGCACCCCTCAAAAAAAAAAAAAACAAAAACAAAAAAAAAATCTGAGATCCAGGCACACCTGGATCACCATACTTATTATATGTGGTAATAGATCATATGTGGTCACTTCCTGGTCTTCTGGACTCTCAGATCAGTTCTCTGTCTCTTGTAGACACAGGTCCTTCGGGACCACAGTGTTAATAGGGCTCTTCCTGTTTCATTATGCCTCCTCTGCAGACCTGAGCCTGCCACAGTGGTTAGTGAAGGAAGAGCAGGTCTGTTTTCTCTCTGCCTGTGCCCCTACATACTTATTGCATACTTACTACATACTTAACATCTAGAGCCCTGGGGTCTGACACAGTAACCCTAGCCACGTGTGATTCTTAACATTTAGCTGAGTGTGGTGGCTCATGACTGTAATCCCAGCGCTTGGGAGGCTGAGGCAGAGTGATTGCCACAAGTTCGAGGCCAACAGCAAGACCTTACCCAAAGAAAACAAATTCAGGAGCTTGGAAGTACCACTTGGTGGCAGAGTGCTCGCCTAGCACACAGGAACCCCTGGCTCCATCCCCAGCATCACACAGCGGTCACAACAGAGAAGCAATTCAGGTCCCCAGCACATTTCAAGCGCTCCATAGCCAGAAGGGGTTGGGGGCAGCACCCTCAAGGAAGCTGTCAGACCTCCCGTGGATCCCATCTGCAGAGGAGGAAGTGATGTTCAGAGGCCACAGTTTGAGTAGTGTGCTCATCTGTTCACACTGACTGTTCTCGGGCTTTCCACAGACGCAGCAAGGGTCCGCTTATTTGTTTGTTTGTTTATTGTGTATTTATTTGTGCGTGTGATCATTTTATCGGAGGCTTGATTTAAATCAAGGAGGCAGAATTCCCTAAGGGAATTCCCTGGGTGGTGTTGGTCAGTAGTGAAAGCTCTAGGGGGGGTGGGGGATGAATGGTGTGTAGCCCAGGCCTGCTCTGTCACACCCTACCGGTTCCTTCCAGTGGCCCTGTGGCTGGGCGGCCTGTCCTTCTGACTCCCTCTCGTGGCTTCTCTTTTGCAGACTTGGTGGTAGCCATCAACGGGGTGTGGATCCTGGTGGAGACATTCATGTTGAAAGGTGAGCCACTGCAGGCCCTCTCCCTGCCTTACTCAGAGCCCCTGGCTGACCACAGCCGCCATTTCCCTGTCTTCCAGGTGGGAATTTCATCTCGAAGCATGTGCCCTGGAGTTACCTTGTATTTCTTACCAGTAAGTGTGCTGCGTGGCCCTGCCCGGCTGCTGGCTTAAACCCAGCTGTGAGAGCTCTGCCTGGCTGTAGCATCTCATGGCCCTTCCCTAAAACAGAACCTTAGAGGACCCCATCTTAGAGGTTTAGTCTGACCTCTTTACCCCGTTTCAAATCCCTGTACTTCTCACAAGGCCCTCTACCACATACCTCAGCCTTGCCTCTAGCTGGCCTGCTGCTCACAGAGGGCTGGGGAGAGAGCCCAGATCAGTCCCTGATGTCTTCCCTCTTGTCTTAGTCTATGGAGTTGAACTGTTCATGAAGGTGGCTGGCCTGGGCCCTGTGGAGTACCTGTCCTCTGGATGGAACTTGTAAGTAGGGCCTATGATCACCCTGGGGCTGAAATGTCCATACCAGCCATCCTCTCCTCCCCACCCACACCGAAAGGACAGGCAGCTCTGGGGACACACTTGAAGGGTCAAAGGACAGCAAGTTCTGTCTGCCTGACGTTCAAGACTTCTTTGGAGCTCTTACCTGCAGCCTCGAGGGCCACCCACACCGGTCCCCACTGGTCCCCAGGGCTGGCTTTTCCTAGTGATCAAGCTGCTTGTCTTCCATTAAAACTACAAGGGCTCTGGGCATGGTGGCGCACGCCTTTAATCCCAGCACTTTGGGAAGCAGAGGCAGGTGGATCTCTATGAGTTCAAGGCCATCCTGGTCTACATAGTGAGTTCCAGGACAGCCAGGGCTACATAGAGAAACCCTGTCTCAAAAAAACAAACAAAAAACTCCAAATCACAAGGGCCACAGAAAATGTCACCTCCTGTTCGCTGGCAGTGAAAAAAGCCATATGGCAGAGCTGGTATGTCGGCACAGGCTTATCAGTCTAGCACTCAGGAAATAGAGGCAGGAGGATCAGGAGTCCAAGGTCATCCCAGCTATACAGTGTTTGCACCTAGCCTGGGCTATGTGAGACCCTGTTTTAAAAAATGGAAAGCAGCCGGGCAGTGGTGGCGCATGCCTGTAATCCCAGCACTCGGGAGGCAGAGGCAGGTGGATCTCTGTGAGTTCGAGGCCAGCCTAGTCTACCAAGTGAGTTCCAGGAAAGGCGCAAAGCTACACAGAGAAACCCTGTCTTGAAAAACCAAAAAAAAAAAAAAAAAAAAAAAAAGGGAAAGCAATAGATGCAAAATTGTAAAACATCGGTAGTGAACTTTCCCGGGGTTCTCCCATTGTGCTATAAGCCTGTATTTAAGACCTCCTCCCTCCTTCAATAAACGGCATTCGGCATTCAAAAAAAAAAGGAAAGCAAATGAGAAGGACCACGTGGCCTCACTGTGGCTCTGGAGATCCCACGCCCTCCTTGAGTTAAAACTAATTCACCTGTGTGTGAAGTCAGGCAACATGCACGAGAGCTTGGGTCATCAATATGGCCCGTCAGAGCAGGGAGAAATCCGTGTGCTGGGACACGGCCGTCATGACCACTCGGGATGGGATAGAGGGTGCATCACTTGAGCCCAGCAGTCCAGCGTCTGCCTGGGTGACACAGAGACACCATAGTAAAGCAGGGAAAAAGGAACAAAGGATGGGCTGGACATAGTGCATGGGATCTTGTCCAACACACCAGCATCTCTGACACTGTCATAGGAGACCAGTGTGGCGTGCGCCTGCCTGATGAGTCTGCAGTCCCGCCTTCAGCTCTTCAGTGTGGTCAGCCACCTAGGGGCTCCTGAGGCCCAGGCTTCTTAGAGCAGTGCAGAGTCTACAGAGACATGCGCCCTGCGGTCAGAGTGCCAAGGCTGATGATGCTCAGGCCCAAGCTGTGGCAGGGGGATGGCCCGCTGTGGGACGTTGTCCCGTGTTCCGTGGACCCGTGCACCGTGGCTGGTCAGGTCTCTGTGGAAGCCAGCTAAGAACAGGGCTGCCAGAGGAAGTGGCGGGAGGGGTCTGGGATGTCACTGACCAACCGGCTTCTCCCCTGGCTCCAGGTTTGATTTCTCGGTCACGGCGTTTGCCTTCCTGGGACTACTGGCACTCACGCTCAACATGGAGCCCTTCTATTTCATCGTGGTCCTGCGTCCCCTGCAGCTGCTGAGGTGACCTGAAGGGCTGGGCAGTGGGCATGACGGGGTGGGAACCCTTGGGACCAAGCCAAGAGGTTTGCCAGCTGGTGTCAGGCCCCTGTCTTTAGCCTGGGCCTTGCCGGTTAGGGGCACACAATGGTCTATGATGAGCAAAACAGCCCAGCCTGCAGCCCACGAAGAGCCACCCTGCCTACTTGCCCAGTCTTTAGTCAGTGTCTCACCTTTGAGGGACTAGAGGGATGTCCAGGGCCATTGGTCTTCCCCGTTTCAACCTCTGTTCTTGGGCACCTTGCCGCTCACGTCCACACTTGCCTACATGCCTTTGTTGGGGCCTGGCTCCTGGGGCCGCAGGAGTCAGGGCTGCCTTGACTGCCTAGAGCCGCCTACCACATCCCCACTCCCCCGTCATTCCTTCCAGGCCAACTAGAACATGTCCACTGTGGCCCGTGCCTTTTCCCCCTCCCCCTTTCTTCCTGAGGGTCTCCGGGTGTGACTGTGCATGCTCTAGGCTTGTCATACTGTCTGAGCTGCTGGCTTCATCCGTCCGCTCCAGTGGGGGACCACATAATACAGTATGAGGCTGGCACAATCTGGCTTCTCAGAGGGTCTTGGCCTGCCCCAGTGTCCTGGGTCTGCCCCATCCCGTGCCACAGTTTAGGAGTCTTGAGGGAAGTGAGCTCAATTTTGCAAGGCTTCTCAGCCTCGTCTTCATGTAGGGAGAGGAGAGCTTGCAAGGTTCTGGCCCGTCTGAGGAAGTCGGTGGTGGCCATGCCCCTGCCTCCGTGGTCCAAGCAATGCAGTGTTTTCTTTCATCGCTCAGGTTATTTAAACTGAAGAAACGTTACCGCAACGTGTTGGACACCATGTTTGAGCTGCTGCCGCGGATGGCCAGGTACTGCCCGCCTCTCAGCCTGCAGGTCCAGGCAGCATGAGGCTTGTGTAGGGGTTCAGGGGAAGCAGGAACAAGGAGGAATCCCAGGAAGGCTGGGCTTGGGGGTCTGGGGGGAGGTGGGCCTCTTCAAAGAGACAGAATCTGGACCATCCAGGTCCCCTTGGCAGCACTGGCCTGGCTGAACTGTCTAGTGGGGCGGGCGGGGAGCTGTCAACTTACCGCCTGTGTCTACGTTCACAGGTAAGGGGTCACCTGTGAGCCTACCTTCACAGGTAAGGGGTGCATCTCTGGTCAAGGGGCATCTGTCCCTAGCGTCCCCCACCATAAGCCACGCGGCCCCTCCCCTGCAGACACTTTCCGGTGGTCACTTGGCCAGGGCTAGGGGCATGCCTCCCGCAGTCAGTGCCGGGGGACCAGACCGCGCTGTGGCTGCCGCTGTGCTCAGCCACCCTGACTACCCTGTCCCTCTGCCTCCCCAGCCTCGGCCTCACCCTGCTCACCTTCTACTATTCCTTTGCCATCGTCGGCATGGAGTTCTTCAACGGGCGACTGTACCACAATTGTTGCAAGTAGGTGGCAGGGGTGGGCCTGGGGCCTGTGCGGCGCGGGCTTTACTCCTCGGCTGGGCATGTAGAGCCGAGGGACGGTTTGGGAGTCCCCCATCCCTCGCAGAGCTCAGGGCTCATTTGACACACCCCTCCCCAGAACCAGAGCAACCCTCACCCCTAATACACTGTCCAGGAGAGGCTAGCACCTCGTGAGAGACTGAACCGATGACCACAGCCAGAAGGCCGTAGGGATGAGGAGCGAGGTGATACCGCTGTGGGCCTGGCCCGCCCCCTCCCCGCCCCTCCCAAAGGAAATGAGCAAGATCCACTGTTGCCGTGTCCACTTACGACTGGCCCATGTGTCCTTAAGGACTGATAGGTCACCAGTGACCCTGGTGTGTATCTGGGTGCGGGCCGCACCAAGAGCCCATGATGATGCTCACCACAGTGCTCAAGTGCACATTTCAGACCTCCGGTCAGGGTCTGGGGACTGAAGACACAGCCTTACTTCCTAGCTCTCTGGCATGGGCACCTACCTAACTTTTACAGGTGGCAGCATGGGTTCTAACAGAACAGTATAAACCTGGAGTGTGGCAGACAGGGTCCCCTCCAAGTGGGGCAGCTGGGTCGGAGCTGGGACACATGGGCAGTGCTCCAGAGAAGCCTAGGAGGGCAGAGAAGGCCCCCATGTCTCACTACCTCCAGCTCTTCCTTTGCGAGCTGCAGACATGCCCAGTGGTTATGCATTGGGCAGGATACGGGTAGCACTGAGTGACAAGAAGACCCCCCTAGCTAGAGCTTGTTTTGCATGCTTGTCCCCGTGAAGGTGGCTGGTCAGCTTGTGACCCTCCTGCCCTCTTGTCCCTCTTGTTAGCTCCAGCACGGTAGCTGATGCCTACCGATTCATCAACCACACAGTGGACAATAAGACCAAGATAGAGGAGGGCTACTACTATCTCAATAACTTTGACAACATCCTCAACAGCTTCGGTGAGTCCTGGGGGGTGGGCGTTCCTGGCCTCGGTCCGGCTCAGAGCTGCATCGGGCCTCTCTAGCCACTGGGCACCCTTCCCAGGGTCCCCTGTGTTCATAGCAGTGCCATGCTGTTGGAGAACAGGCAGATCCAGGCTCGCCCAGGCAGCAGACCTCACAGTGACAGAGAAGTAAGAGGCCCTAGCTGGAGGGTGCAGTGTCAGCCCGGCACACCTTGAGTGCCGTCAGAAGGAACCCAGCTCAACAGTGCCATTTCCATAGTCGAGCAGCCCCTGACTGCAGCCCCAGGGGCCCCTCTCTGCCTTGCAAAAGCCTGCTGATGAGAGGGAGGTATGCCGGGCATGGCCTCTCCTGGGAAGGGAGAGCTCCACTTGCTCCCATCATATACCCAGTTAAGTCCGCTGCTCGCACCTCACCACCAGCCTCAGCCAGACCTGGTCCCCCATGGGCTCTTCGAGCAAAGGGCAGAACCTTTTGGGGGATAGGTTGGGTGGCAGGAGCCCCTGCCAGCAGTTGCTGTGGGACAGAGAAGGGCCTTTTGACATTGGCCTGAGGCGTGCGCACCCCACTTCCCTTGCAGTGACCCTGTTTGAGCTCACGGTTGTCAACAATTGGTACATCATCATGGTAAGCGCTGGGCCTCCCCCACCTCCGTCCTCTCTTGGGGCTGGGATGCATTTCTCTTCCAGTCCCCACAGGGTGGGGAGTCCTGTAGCATGCTTTAGTGGAAGGCCCCAGTGTGCACACCACTCCTCCTCGGCTCCGTGCTGCTGGCTGTCTCCCTTCCCCCACGCACCATGACAGCCTCCCTCTGGGTATCTGGCCATCGGTCAACGATGTGACGTGCCAGGCCCAGTGGTGTTGCACCCATAGTGTCAGCTGCTTGGGAGCCTGAGGCAGGAGGATCACTGTCTCTAAGTAAAGAAAAGTGTGATGAGGGTGGGTGGGTTGTGTGTCCCCCATTCCCCATTCCTTAAATTCTCTCCAGTCGAAGGCTGTCTGTGCTGGCCCAGGCTCCAGTCAGTCGTGCTGGAGAGGCCTGAGGGCTGATGTTACAGAAAGGAACACTCAGATCCAGGGAGCGAGGAGGGCCGGGGAAGAGCTGAGTGTCCCTTGGCGTCGGGCCTGGGCCGACAGACTAAGGAGGTGGTAGCTAGCGCTGCCTATGGGCTCACTCTCTGCTCCCTCCAGGAAGGGGTGACCTCGCAGACCTCGCACTGGAGCCGCCTCTACTTCATGACCTTCTATATCGTGACCATGGTAGGTCCCCCTGGGCCGCATGCGGTGTCGGAGAGGAAGGGCCTCATCCAGCGGGCCCATGACACCCACACAGTGCCCCTTCCCGCCCAGGTGGTGATGACCATCATCGTGGCCTTCATCTTGGAGGCCTTTGTCTTCCGCATGAACTACAGCCGCAAGAGCCAGGACTCGGAAGGTCTGTATGGGTGTCACGTCTGCCCCCGGCCCTGGCAGCTCGTTGGCCCGTCTGCTGCACTCTGCTGTCCCACTGACTGTCCCCAGGCCTGTTTGTCCAGACTGCATCAGCTTGGGTGTTTTAGCTTGTCTGTCTAGGTCTCATTTTTATCCATTGTTGAAAAATCTAATAGCAGAGGCGCTGGAGAGATGGCTCAGCGGCTAAGAGCACCGGCTGCTCTCCCAGAGGTCCTGAGTTCAATTCCCAGCAACCACATGGTGGCTCACAGCCATCTGTAATGAGATCTGGCGCCCTCTTCTGACCTGCAGGCATATATGAAGATAGAACACTCAAACCCAGAAAAGTACATAAATTAAAAAACAAAAACAAAAACTAAGCCAGGCGGTGGTGGCGCATGCACTAATCCCAGCACTCAGGAGGCAGAGGCAAGCAGATCTCTGAGTTTGAGGCCAGCCAGGGTCTACAAAAGCAAGTTCCAGGACAGCCAGGATTGTTATACAGAGAAACTGTATCTCAGTGAAGAAAAAAAAAAAATCTACTAGCAGAAAAATGCTCATAATTTCTAAACGTAAACAAGTAGCCTCTCTCATTTCGTTCTGGGTGGAGAAGGCTGTGGGAGGAGCAGCCCTTTGTCTCTCCCAACCCTGTGCAACTCTGCCCGGCATACACTGCTAAGAGTCTCCGTCAGCCAAGGCTGACGGTTCACTATAATAACTCAGACCACCGCAGCCCCGAGTCCCATGTGTGAGCGTCACTGCAGAGGTAAACAGTGTCCCTTCCGCAGCCCAGTGGCCTGGCTACGCTTCTTTTTTGTTTTTGTTTTTGTTTTTTGAGACAGGGTTTCTCAGCGAATATGTTCACCTCTTCCTGCTTGTGCAGCCGACTCCACTCTGAGCTCAGTGGTAGAGTTGTTGCTATGTACAACATGTGCAAGGCCCTGAATTCCAACCCTTAACTGAAGAAAGAGAAGAGAAGGAAAAAAACAACCAAAAACCAAAAACCACCACCAGAGCTGTCCACCCATTACTACTTGTTCTTAAATCGATGTGGTGTCAAGCTAGTTGATGTTATACATGCTCGCTAATGTGTGTGTGTGTGTGTGTGTGTGTGTGTGTGTATAACTGAGGCTGGCCTTGAACTTGCAATCCTAACCTCCCTGTCTCTGCATCCTAAATGCCACCTGATATTTTTCTATTTTCTTGGAGACGCCCTCGTGAAGCCCTCTATGAGATAGGTGCTGGTGTAGCCCAAGCTGGCCTCAGAAGTTGCTAGGTAGCCAAGGCTGGCCTTGAGATGGTCCACACCTAAATGCTGAGATTACCACACCCTGCTTCCCCTGGTGCCCTGTGTCCCCTGTAAGCTGTTGGCTGGACATGACTTCCTGACGCATCTGCAGGGGAGGGGAAGAAGGGGCCTTGAGTGGCTGGGACAGGAGCGGGCGCTGCTTGAGGGAAGATCCAGACTCCACTGTGGGGGGAGAGTGGTTATGGAACCCAGCTCTCCCCCACTCTCAGTGGACAGTGGCATCATCATTGAGAAGGAAATATCCAAGGAGGAGCTTCTGGCCATCCTGGAGCTTTATCGCGAGGTGCAAGGCACCTCCTCTGACGTCACCCGGCTGCTTGACACCCTCTCTCAGATGGAGAAATACCAGGTAAGGGGCCCTAGGCGCTGCAGTCACAAAGGGGGAGGGGCCTGCCATCTCAAGCTGGTGGCATCCTTGTAAGTGTCAGTGGGGTAGGAGTAGCCTCCATGGTACAGGCCTAGGGCCCAAGCCCAGGTGAGCCCATGCCATCTGCAGCTGTGCGTACCTTACAGACTGTGTTCCTCCCTAGCAAAACTCATTGGTGTTTCTGGGGCGGAGATCAAGAACCAAAAGCGACCTGAGCTTGAAGATGTACCAGGAGGAAATCCAGGTAGGGGGCTGATGCCCTGGGTGGGGCCTTTCTGGTGGAGGGCATGAGCCAGCCCTGCTTGGCCCTCCTTCCTCGGGGGTCCCTGGGACTTCCTATGCAGCAGCTTCATTAACACGAGAAGTTGTGGTCGGCTTCTTTACATATGTGGAGGCCACTGAGCCATGGTGTCACAGACCCCACCCTCAAGTGACAGAACAGTGTGCCTCGCAGAGCCTTGGGGCAGCTGCCCAGGATCACTAAAGGCACCCGGAGGCCAGGCAGCTCCTTCCTGTCCTCTCCCAGGCTGCCCAGCACACTCCAGACTTCAGTTCCCCCTCTGCTAATGAGGGGCACAGCTACGGGCCGACTCTGGAGAATTCTTTAAGCTCTGAAAGTCTGTGGCTTGGCCTCTGTGTTTTAAAATATGGGGACCTGTTTAATACTGGCCCTACCCGAGTACCCCACGCCCTAGGAGCGCCTGGCTTTCTGGGTAAAGTTAAGTCATAAGCGACTGTTTCTGAAAGGCCCCTGTGGCCCCTCAGGGGTCAGCAGAAGCAGGTGTCTGAGTGAAGGTGACACCTACCATGCACAGCCTTTGGGCCTGGGACCTGGCCTCCTACAGAGCCCATGTGGGCCTGGCTCAGGCCTCTAGCAGTTTTGTGGGTCTTTTTTCTCCTTTGGGGGCCCTTGTCCCTATCCCCAGGGTGGTGGTGGGGTGTTTATCCTGGTGGGTGGGGCCCTGGCTTTGCCCCCCCACCTCCCACCCAGCAGAGGCTCTTTTGCTGCCCCCTTGTGGTGGGCGGTGTGTCCCCCACGTTAGCTGGGGAGTGGGTTGGAAGGCATCAGCACTGACCTCTGCTCTAGGAGTGGTACGAGGAGCATGCCCGGGAACAGGAGATGCAGCAGCAGCAGCAGCTGAGGGCCAGCGTGCCCGGCCCCGCGGCCCAGCAGCCCCCTGGCAGTCGCCAGCGCTCCCAGACCGTCACCTAACGGCGCCTCTCATCAAGCCAGCTCTTCTATGCAATAACACCATAGTATTATGGACTCCAATGTATGGAAACCATGTGTGTGCAGACACACTCATATATATGCACATATTTACAGAGACAGGAAAAGACTAGTAGCCAGGGCCGGTTTGAACCGCCTTGCTCTGTCTTCCTGAGCTTCAGAAGTCGGCTTGGACTAGAGGACCAGGCCTGGCTGAGCTCTTCCTACCACGGAACACTCTGGAAGCCCTCTTCTCAAGGAGCCCCTTAAATAGGCTGTGCCACAGCAATGGCGGCTTTCCCGGGGCGGGGGGGGGGGTGAGGGAGAGGGGGCACACAGGTGGGACCTCCCTGCCGCCGCCCCAGGCTTCATCCCTACTGGTCCCCCCGCACCCATCCCAGGGGTCTGGGTCCGCCGGTATCAGGGATAAAAACCACTAGGAAGAAGCCCCACATCTGGAGATGATCAAAGGGCTAGAAGTTCCCCGCGGGATCAGTGCCTGGGACCCAGTGGGAAGCCTGAGGGAGGCCAGACACAGCTAGTTGGGCCTCTGCTGGACAGAGATGGCACCAGACAGTAAGGCACACTCTCTCTCCAGCTTCTGGTCTTCTCTCGTTGTTGCTACAATCTGGGGGCAGCTAGGCCCAGCAGGAGGAAGCCAACAGGAGGCCCCAGGATATTTGGTCAGGGTACACGGAGTCCCTTCTGTCCCTTCTGCGAGTTACCTCCTCAGCAGAGTTCAGCTGAGCTGGTGCTGAAGGCAGTCCCCACCCAAGCCAGAGCACGGGAACCCTACTGCCCATCACCGCCACATCCACCACACCATGCGTAGCTGCTTTTCAAGGAGGCACAATGAGGAGGCCTTCCCAAGGTTCTCATAAGCTAGGTGGGTGGGGGAGGAGGGTCAGGTGAGCATTCAGCCTCCTGGGAGTCCTTTTGTCATCTCAACAAGGCAGGGACGGAGCTATGGTCACTTACCCAGTGTTCTGCCCACCAAGGGATGAGATGCAGAGGCAGGCAGGCTTGAGGAGAGCTGGGAAAGCATCTCCCGTCACCGCCTGGCACCCCGGCCAACCCTGGCCTTCCATGCCTGTTGCCTCTTGGGACTCAGAGTGGGCGAACATAGGTCCCTTCATGTTCACCCGGCTGAAGAAGAGGACAGAGCTTGGCCCAGCACCCCACTCACCTGACCCTGGAGCTAGGCTGGAAAGGGGGTGTTTTCACTTAAAAAAAAAAAAAAAGCACAGCCCCCTGGGGAAACCACTGGTTCCCACAGGCAGTCGGGAGATGGACAGTCCCTTCAACTTTGAAGGGCTCTCGGCCTGTACTGGAGCTCAGCCTGGACTCTGGGCCACAGGCCTCTCTCTAGAAGCAGCTTCCTTTGCACAGCTGGGTGCCTTAGCTTTTGTTTATGAGCGGCATTTTGGAAGCAGAAAGGAGAGGCCTCTACAGAGGGCCTGGGGCCTCTGAGAATCCAGCCTGGTTCTAGGCCTTTCCTCTAACCTAGGAATTTTAAGTACCCCTTAGCCTAGGGGAGCAGGACCCAGGTAAGGGGACTGGTCTTAGGCCTAATATGGAGGTACAAAACCCCTTGGGTTTAGCACATACCACCCAGGTGTTGGAGGGAGGCAGGGCGGGTAGTGGTGTAGACTGGGGACACCTATCCCTGCAGGGTCACCTTGGGCACACCAAGCTGACTCTCAAACTTGCTAGCCAAGCAGAAGACAGACCTCACTCAGGCTGTGAGCTGAGGACCCTGGCTAGCCCAGATGCCCCCTCCCTCAATTCAGCCGAGTGGGGACAGAAGACTGTCACAGCCTACCAGGGGTAGCTATGAAAACCAGGCTTCTTCCAGTGAGGCAAAGGCGCTCTGTGGGGACAGAGTCCAGCCCCTCCTTCTTGCTTTCCCCTCCCCCACCCCAGCCTTACTCCACACCATGCAGACAATCATTATTTTGTATGGAGGAGCCACGTCAGAAGGTTTTATACAGTGATTTGTTACCTAGAAACCCACTGTGCCCAGATTTCTGGTCTGTCGATAAAGAGCCTCTGCTTTGTAGACATGGCTGCAGCCTTTGACTTCCAGCTCGAGGGCCAGGGGAGGGGGTGCCGGGAGGGGACTACTGACCCCACCTCAATCCCACCCAGCCTTCCGGTTATCTGCCCAGGCAAAAAACTGAGGAACCTGTGGGCCTCTCTGGTACACTTGAAATAGCTTTTATTTTTTTTTGGAAAAACAAAACAAAAACAAAACAACAATCAAGTCTCTTAATTACAGCTGAAAGCAGTCTGGGGAGTGAGTGGCATTTTAAAAAGGCTGGTCACACCACTTGTAAGAAGCCCCTGTGGAGGGGCCCTCCCCCTGGCTCCCCTTGAGGTAGGCACAGGACCCAAGCTGGCTCCTGTTTTGTAGGTTGGGGAGCCAGAGTTCTGGACACAAAATTCTAGAAGAGTCCAGATCCACAATCCAATGTGGCAGCCACTCGGTGGGCAGGGCAGGGCCCAGGTGGTTCTGAGCCAGCTGGCTCAGTACCGTGTACAACCTTTCACTTGACCTGTATCCTCTGACTGTTAACACTTAACTTGACCTGTTTCCTTTGACTGTAACACTGGTGTGGGAGAGCGTAAGAGGGAGAGGTACGGGGCTACCCAAAGCCCAGCAGTGATGGGGGCTGACAGGCTGCCCTCTCCGGGGCCTCTGCAGTCAGTCAAAGTCCGGTCCTGGCCACCTGGGGTGGTCCCCAGTATAGCCAGCCTCCAAATCCCCACAATAAGGCTGTTGGGTGCCGGCAGTCAGGACCTTCCGGTCCACATGGAACTCTGCCCTGGCAGTGACGGACCACCTTCTCGGGAGCCACATGGGAACTACAGAGGGTTCCCCCTCCAGTTCTCCCATCAGGAGGCTAGGGGAATCACCCCTAAACCCCCAGGCCAAGCAGCTTCAGTCAGTCAGACCCTCTTCAAGTGAATCACCCCAAATTCCGTGAGTAGGACCACAACAAGGAAAGTGACATAGAAGAGGAGCAGGCAGAGGCCATAGGCCTTGCTGAGCTGGAAGCACTGAAGTGGGACGGAGACCAGAGAGAAGACCAGGCTGAGCCCCAGGGCACTGGCCAGCACCCACACCAGCAGTCCATCTGGCTCCAGCTGTGGGGAAAGCAGGAGAGGTTGTTCAGTACCCACTGTGAGAGCCCTTTGGGCCATGGACATCATGTGGGGGGGGGATTGGGTCCTTGGCACACAGCTATGGGTTTTGCATGTGGAACAGCAAGGCTCTATTTTGTAGTAACTTCAGACTCCAAAGTGGAAGGGACCTTATCTGCCAGCTTCCACTTGGGCCTTCTTGGGCTTTTCTTCCTGGCCTCTTGTGCTGGCATGCCCACGTCATATTGTTGCAGTCCTGGGGACTCAAACCCAGGACTTCGTGCATGTTAGGCAAACACCCTGCTAAAACAGAGCCACATCCTCCAATCACCCAACACCTTTTGACCACAGTGCCTGGCTCTGTTGCCTAGTCTGGCTTTGAGCTTGGGGCAATCCTCCTGCTTCAGTCTGCCAAGTTTTGGGATTACAAGCGTGCACCACCACATCTGGTTTGGGCTGCATTTTATATACTGACTTCTGTGTCGCTGAAGACATTCCTACATCAAGACACTGGACAGGCAGGATGCAAGGAGCAAGCATTCGTGTGTGTGTGTGTGTGTGTGTGTGTGTGTGTGTGTGTGTGTGTGTACACCTAGGGTAGGTATGAAGTGTTCATTAGACACATCTTTCAACCCTTCTGTGTTTGGAGAGTCAAAGAAACGGCAGCTGTGTGGATGTGTGTCTGGTGGCTCACACTCCTCTCAAGCACAGCCCTCAGGAGGTGGAGGAAGAAGGATTCAAGGCCTTCCTTAGCTCTAGGGGAAGTTTAAGGCCAGCCTGGGCTACAGGAGAGCCAGTATCATAAGGAGGGAGGGTGGCTAGGGAGGTGGCTAGTGGGGGTTAAAAACGCTTGCTGCATAAACATGAGGTCCTGGGTTTGAATTCCCCTAACATGCCTGTAACTGTAGCACTAGAGGTGGGCAGAGACAGGAGGACTGCTGGCCACCAGCCTAACCCAAATCATTGCTCCAAGTTCAGTGAGCACCCCATGTGGAGAGACTAAGGAAGAGAGTCATAGGAGGTCACTCAATGTCCACCTTCAGCTTCTGTGCATGCACAGAAGGTCTGTATAACTGTACACATGCACACACATGACAGATCTCTACAAGTTGCAGATTCCCAGAGACTCCACTCCCCAAAACACGTCATGTCTCTGACGTCTCAGTAAAGTCTTAGCACTCACAAGAACCAGGCAATGGTAGCCCATGCCTTTAATCCCAGCACTCAGGAGGCAGAGGCAGGTGCATTTATGTGAGTTTGAGGCCAGCCTGGTCTATAGATTGAGTTCCAGGACAGCCAGGGCTACACAGAGAAACCCTGTCTTAAAAATCCCAAAACAAAAAAATAACCCCAAAACAACAACAGGGCTGGAGAGATGGCTCAGAGGTAAAGAGCACTGGCTGCTCTTCCAGAGGTTCTGAGTTCAATTCCCAGCAACCACATGGTGGCTCACAACCATCTGTGATGAGATCTGGTGCCCTCTTCTGACCTGTAGTCATTCATACATGCTGTATACAAAATAAATAAATCAATCTTAAACAACAACAATAACAACAAAAAGAGCCCTCCCTTAAATATGATGGGCCCCACCTTCTGGGGCACATCTCTCTTCTCCCAGCAACTCCCTATGGGCAGTATTGGGGTCTAACCTCTAGCTTCTGTCCTCACCCAGTGCATGCTTATCTAGGAAGCTGGGGTACGTCATCACTCCAATTCACTGGCAAAGCTGAACAGGGCCGAAGAAGCCTCAGGCCACCCGCCCCTTCCATGCAAGCTGCATCTTAGTTACAATGCTTGCATGGAAACTCCAACCCCTATGCAAAATATTTTCAAGCCATTCTGCAATCACACGAGCCGTCCCTCGAGACGGCTGGCTCACCTTCACCTCTGCAGCATGATTCCGGGCGATCTGCAGCAAGCAGCCTAGTCCTACGCCCACCAGGATGTCTGCAGCCAGTTCAGGAAGCTTCTCTGGAGCCCACTGCCCAACCTTGCAGCCCTCCCCCACAGCTGTTTAACCCAGCCCTGAGCTCAGAGGACCCCCTCAGCACATGGCCTTCTTTACTGTCTACACCCAGGGCCCCCCACTCAGGGCACCTGATGCTAATGCCTCTAAGAGAATGGGTGTCAAGAGCCTATTCTGCACTCGGCTTAAGAATGAAATGGGGGGCTGGAGAGATGGCTCAGAGGTTAAGAGCACCGACTGCCCTTCCAGAGGTCCTGAGTTCAATTCCCGGCACCCACATGGTGGCTCACAACCATCTGTAATGAGATCTGGCACCCTCTTCTGTATACATAATAAATAAATAAATCTTTAAAAAAAGAGAACAAAATGGGGTGTCAGAAATGCCTAGTACCTGTGATGGGGAAACTGAGGCTAGGTGGCCACACCCCTGTGCCTTACATAATCTGAGGTGGAGCCAAGGCCATCCCTATACACCATTCCAAGTGGATTCCTTCCTATTAACCTGAGCATTGGGTTCTCACAAGAGCCCTACAAGGCTGGAATCTCAATTCCCCATCAACAAATGCAAAGGTGAAGCCATAGGTCCCTAGCCAGTCCCCAAGGGTGGCACTCAGAGCCCACCTGTGAGGCTCGGGACACCATGCCGAGGCTCGGAGAAGCCCCACAAAGGATACTGAAAATGATGCCACCAAAACAGGCGGAGAATGCCATCCGAGGGTAGCCCTGGCGGGCCAGTGTGAAATCTGAGAACGCATCTGCACAGAGAGTAGGCTGTGAGGGGCTGAGAGTAGGCTCCTGCCTATGTATCTAGTCAGACAACAAACACCAATAAAGGCCCTCTGGGGGACCCGGCATCCTCTAAGATACCTGTCACCCTAATTCCATGTCCCCCACTCTTTCTCACTGGAGCAGCCTTAGAGGGTATAGCACTTGACCCCACTAGCCCTCCCAGCACCTTTGTGTGCTTTCGGTAAGATCTCGAAGGCCTGAGCGAAAGGACAGCTGGGTTCTAGACTCCTAGCTCCATGCTAGAACGCTCCAGTTAAGTGGGTAACCTGGTTAACCATAGCCACATTGCTGAGGCAAACAAGTGCTATAGGTATGTATGTGTGACAGCTCGTGTGTCAGCCCCCCACACATACATGACACATGGTTAGCTGTAATGGATTTCACGTCCTGCCTGAACTCTGGGGAGCTGTGGAGCCTTTCAGCATCAAACTAGGAAGGCCTTTATAGACTATTCCAGTCCCATAGCTAGGCGGCGGCGGTGGCGCATGCCTTTAACCCCAGCACTCGGGAGGCAGAGGCAGGCGGATCTCTGTGAGTTCGAGGCCAGCCTGGGCTACAGAGCGAGATCCAGGACAAG
Source organism: Onychomys torridus (assembly GCF_903995425.1). Classification (NCBI taxonomy): domain Eukaryota; kingdom Metazoa; phylum Chordata; class Mammalia; order Rodentia; family Cricetidae; genus Onychomys; species Onychomys torridus. The sequence goes on from NC_050464.1 coordinate 32,328,547, forward strand.
CACCAAAAATACACAGAGAAACGCTGTCTCCAAAAAAAAAAAAAAAAAAGACTATTCCAGCCCAGGGATGGTTTAGTGACCCCCCCCCCCCCCCGACACACACACACAGTGGCAGTCACTCAAAAATGGGCATCCCAATGGTACAGAGGACACACACCACCCTGGATGTCCTCTACAGATATGACTGTGGCTAGGGAGGGGAAGAGCCACTCCAGAGCCCCGAATCACCTCCAATGCTGTTCCCCCAGGCCAGGAGGGTGAGTCCTAGCACAGTGTTGCTCAGACGGAAGACCACGCCCAGGGACCGCAAGATGTTCACCACCTCAGTGGCAGCTGCGTTGATCCACAAGGCGCTGGTCAGGAAGCCCAGAAAAGCAAAGAGCTGTGAAGGGAATGGGGATCCTGATCAGACCCCAGCCGGTCCCCAGCGGGACACAGCCTCAGGTCCTTACCTGTCAGCTGGGTAGCAGGCACCTACAGTCCAGGCCAGGGCAGAGTGCTTGCCTGACAGTACTCAAGACTTATGAGCAAGGATTTATAATCCTTTTAGGATTAATAAACTCCAGCCTAGTGTGCCTGAAACCCTGAGTTCCATCCTAAACACTGTGAAACATAAGCAAAACTGGTGTAGAGGCACACACCTGATCCCAACACTAGGAATTGGAGGCAGGGGGATCATAAGTTCAAGGTCATTCTGGGCTATATAAAGCTTTGTGTCAAAAAAAAAGGGGGCAGAGTCTGGAAGAGTTGGCTCTGCAGTTAAGAGCCCTTGCTGTTCTTACAGAGGATTTGGGTCAGTTTCGGGTGCCCACATTAGGTGGCCCATAACCATAGGTAACTCCCATTCCAGGGGATCCAGCGCCCTCTTCTGGCCTCTTAGGGTACCGGGCACACACATGGTGTGCAGATACACATGCAAGCCAGACCCTTATGCACATAATGTAGCAAACAAAACATAAAAACAAAACATGAAGACTGAAAAGTATGTGAGTAATATCTCAATAAAATAAGCCCATTCCACTTACAGTAAAACTGAACAGGCAAACAGGTTGGGGTTCAGCTCCCCTTCAAGGCAGACACTGTCGTCACCAAACCACCCCAGGTCACCCATCGGAGGGCTCCAATCCTTACCCAGTGCAGTCTAGGGGGCTCTCTGTTAGAAGTGGCAAAGAAAGTCACTGAGGCCAGGGCTGTGCCCACGATCACCACCACAGCCCAGACAGGAAGGAGGCCGCTGATCTCATAGATGCCATCTGTGGGACAAGAAAGGGAGCTGGGATCCCTCGGCCTTGGCTCTCCACTTCCTCCTACCCCTCCCCACAGTGATACAGGCTTTGAGTAAGTTCCAAAGTTCAAGGCCAGCCTCAGCTACATAGCGAGTTGAAGACAGCCTGGGATACAACGAGACACTGTCTCAAAGGCCAGAAAGGAGAGGGGCTGCATGTTGGGGAAGCAGCGGGGTCCACAGACAGTGTGCCTAGCGGGCACGATGCCTGGGCTCCTTCTCCAGCATCATAGAAACCAGACACGGTGGTGCATGTCTGCCATCCTAGCACTCACACTGGGGAGATGAAGGCAGAAAGATGAGGAGTTTATGGCATTCCTCCTCCACTAAGTCGTGAGTTCAAGGCCAGCCTGGGCTACATATTGAGACTATCTAAAATTTAATAAGCGAGAGCTGGGGCTGTAGCAAAGGCATGTTTGCATTTAGCTGTGTGAAGCCCTGGGTTCCGTCCTAGAGAAAGCCCCAGTAACTGTGAAGTAAGCTCCAGGATTGTCCTGGTGGGAAGCAGGGCCATAACTCCCTCAGGAGCAAAGGCTGCATGGGCCCAGGCTCCCAGGCATCCTCACTGCCCTTCCTTATGACGCCGCCTACACACACACACACACACACACACACACACACACACACACACACACTTCCATAAACCAGGCACACATTCGCACAACATGGCTCTGGCTTCAACCCTGGCATGAAAATCCCATATGATCACCCATGCCTTTGCCTCAGACTCCCACCTCACCAACCTTGGGTTGACGGGAGATGCCAGAGACCTCAGAACACAAGGGAAAAAAAATGAGAACTAGAAAATGCCTGGTGAGTCTTTGTGTTCCTCAGCTAGAAGGCGGCAGAAATGTAATGGCCATTCTGGGGCCGGTGGGGAAAAGCCAGTGTGGTGGGGGCCAGCAAGTCGCTCTGAGGGCAATGGAGGGCTCTGGACCACAGAAGCTGAAAGCCACCTCTGGGCTCTGGCAGCTTATCCTTCTGGCCCAGATCTCAAAGATGAAGCTGGAGTTTGATGTGAAATTTCCCATTCTGTAATTTTTTTAAGACAGTGTTTCACCGTATAGCTAGCCCTGGCTGTCCTGGAACTCAGAGATCGGCCCGCCTCTGCCTCCTGAGTGCTGGGATTGATTAAAGGAGTATGCTACCATACCCAGCCTTGTTCTCTAATGATTTTTAGTAGTAGTATAGTACTGGACATGAAACCCAGCACCTCAGCTTCTGGGTGCTCCATCTCTGAGCCCTGCCCATCTCCCAGCCCTCCTCAGTCTTTGATGGGAGACAAGATAGGCAGAGGGCTGGACTTGGCCGAGGACCCCTGTTTACAGCCCTGCCTGCAGGTGGCAGGTCTGGACCACTGATAGGAAAAGTCCCTTGTTGGATAAGCATGCCCAAGAGTCTAGTCTGAAGAGGCTCTGTCTGGGGCAGGAGGAGGAGGAAGGAAGGAAGCAGTGGGGGAGGGGTACTCACAGACCCCCGACTGCAGGGTCAGGACCAGGACCAGGGGGCTGATGACCAGCTGCAGACAGTTGAGTGGCCGCTTCCAATTTCGATCATCCTTGTCGGGGTCCACGACGGGTACTGTGAGCAGTAACAAGAACTCCACAGGCAACTGGGGTGGGGGGGGGGGAGGCATGGGAGGGTATGAGTGGGGAGTGGGAGGTGTCAGCTGGAGAGGGGGTGCAGCAGAAGCTCCCCCATTCTGGAGTGCTCTGTTGCTGCAGAGCACCCACAAGTGGGCCCAGCTCCACGCCTGCATGCATGCATGCATGCATGCATGCTGTCCCCATCTCTGTTTCCACCTCCTCAGTGCCAAGATTAGAGGTATGCCCACCACACCTCATTTATGTAGTGTGAGGATGGGACCCAGGGCTTCATGCATACCTAACATTAGGCAAGTGCTCCACCAATGAGCTATGTCCCCTGCCCCACAATCCCATCTTATACTGAAGGAACTGGGCTCGGATGATGTCATAGCCTCATGGGTACAATCACAGTTCATTCTTTATTCCTGAGACTAACACAGCCTAAAATCTACCCAGGACAGTGGGGGGTTCCCTGTCTCTGGCAGACACTTTTTTTTTCTTTCTCTATAGAGGGTAGAGAGCCCTGGGTCAGGTCACCAGCCATGGCCGAGGACTCAGTTTCCCTACTACATACATCCCAGGCTCGCCATCAAAGGGCATTTCAGTGGACTCCAGCTAAAAGGCCAGAATGGCTGGGGATGGTGATGCATGCCCTTAGCCTCAACACTCAGGAGGCAGAGGCAGGTGGATCTCTATGACTTCAAGGAAGGTCAGCTTGGTCTACATTGCAAGTGCCAGGCTAGCCGGGACTACACAGTAAGACCCTGTCTCAAAAAACAAACTAACAAGAAATTCCCACACTATATTACAGCCATGAGGTCAGGAGCCTGGATCCTGAGACCCCTCTTACCTTGACCACCTTCAGGAGCTTGCAGGACATGGACTGGGTCCTCCACTTCCTGTAGTCCAAGGGATTCAGGGCTTGGATCAGGATCTGGGCAGTGGTCTCCTGACCCAGCAACAGAGGCCGGTATTCATCTCCTGTGTGTACCATACAGGGGAGGTGTGGCCATGCTTGGCTCATCCAGGGAGGCCTATTTCCCTGCCCTGCCAGCCCAGCAGAGGGCCCCTGAACCCAGCCCCAGCGTCTCCTGGTGTCCTTATCCCCGTGGGCCTAGAGCCTGGGGGCTCACCATAGTCATAGCTGTTGGTGTTGGAAGACACCTGGTCCTCTTCTGAATCAGACAGCATCTCTGTAGGAAACAGGGGCAGGGTGGGCATGGTTGACTCATCCTGTGACATCCCAGAACCCTCTGGAACCATGCTGGGGGGCACCTCTGGGATAGGACAGAGTTAATATGCAAATGCCCAAGCCTGCCTTCCCTCCCTCTTTATTCCCCTCCTTCCCTGGCAGGGTCTCACATAGCCAGGCTGACCCTGAACTTCTTCCAGCCCTTGTCACCATGGTGCCGGGATAATAGGCACCCATCACTGTGCCTGCTTTATGCATGGCTGGCAAAGGAACCTAGACCCTGTGCATGCCAGACACACACTCTGCCTGAGCGCTTCATTTTCTCTATCTCAGCGATGGCTACACACACTCAGAAATCCCTACACGGTGGGACCATGACTCACAGAGCATCCTCAAACATCAGGCAGTGGCAATGCCCAGTCCAATACCCAACGGGCAGGTTGAGTGCCTGGTGGCTCCACCGGCTTTCTCTTTTCTTTTTCTTGCTATGTATTCCAGGCTATCCTAGGACTTTAAAAAATTAGCCAGGCAGTGGTGACGCACGCCTTTAATCCCAGCAATTGGGAGGCAGAGGCAGACAGATCTCTGTGAGTTTGAGGTCAGCCTGGTTTACAGAGTGAGTTTCAGGACAGCCAGGGCTACACAGAGAAACCCTGTCTTGAAAATAACAATAACAAAAGTATTATTTATTGTGTGTGCACATGTGCTAGGGTACCCACGTGGGGGTCAGAGGACAATTAACAGGAGTTGGTCTTCTCCTTCTAATATGAGGATGCTGGGGAATCGAACTCAGGTCGTCAGCTTTGGTGGCATCTTTACTTGCTGAACCGTCTAGCTGGCCATCCTTCTGCCTCCCCTATACTGGGTTCCAGGTGTGTTCCCAGCACACCCAACAAATTATGATGCTTTTTGTTTTGTCTAGAACATTCCCCTAAAGTCCCAGCACTTACTAGACCTGGAACCTGTGAAGAGAAGAACCTTCAGAGGAAAGTGTCCCCCGCTCCCCCAGACAAGGACAGGTCCAATCTTCTCTCTGCCTCTCCATGACCTTGGCCTCTCTTAGAATCGCTTGTCCCTTCCCACCCCAACCTGCCAAGCTTCCATGTATCTACAGACACAGCAGCAGATTCCCGGGTGTGACCTTCGAGATCTGGGTCTACAGTCTGGTGTTGGGGTACTGGCTCTACCTCCCTCCTGCTCCTTAGCCTTGGGAGGACTCGGTTTCTCCCTGGGTCTGTTTCCTCTCCAAGAAAAGTGAAATAAGAGTCCCCATATTGGGCTGGAGAGATGGCTCAGAGGTTAAGAGCACTGGCTGCTTTTCCAGAGGTCCCGAGTTCAGTTCCCAGCACCCACATGGTGGCTCACAACCATCTGTAATGAGATCTGGCGCCCTCTTCTGGCCTGCAGGCATACATGCAGGCAGAACACTGTGTACATAATACATAAATACATAAATCTTAAAAAAAAAAAAAAAGTCCCCATACCAAAAAAGTGTCACCGAGGGGACAGAATCCGATAACATGCCTGACATTCAGCAAACACTCGAATCCTATAAGCTCCTTGTGTCTGTGTGTCCTGTGGATATTTGTGAGTGCATCTGTTTGTATACTGTGTGTGTGCACGTGTGCGTGTGTTTTCTGTAGATCCTGTTTTGTGCGCTGTGTATTTCTGAGTATTTTGTATATATGTTATGTACATGTGTGCGGATATTAGGGAGGTGCCCTTGTGTGTACGTGTGTACCTGTGCTCTGTGCATGTACCTAGAGGGTTCATCTGGAGTCTTCCTGAGGACAGAGATACACTCAGCTTGTACTATGTGACCAGCTGTGACAATGCCGTGGAAGCCTGTGACCCTGGGTAAGAGCGTTCTGAGCTCGAAGCACAAACCAGGGGACAGACGTGGCCTGGGCAGGGTGGAAACTGCATGGAAAGGAGATAGCTGGGCAGGAGACAGACTGGCCTCAGGGGACATGAAGCAGCAGGGAAGGACAGAGGCGCCCAGTCCCTTCTGTCCCCTTATGGAGGTTCCTCACCTGGCGTCTCAGGCATGGAGTGGACCAAAGACATGCTACGCTGCCGCTGGTAGACCCAAGTGCAGAGGATGACCGTGACCACATAGAACACGTAGAGACCCAGGTAACCTGCAGGCAAAGGTGCAGACCCTCATCAGCTGGCGTCCAGGCAGCAGGTGCCAGCCTAACCCCGTCCTGGTGGGTAAGTGGCCATCTCTGTGAGTCTCCATATCTTTTTCTTGCCATTCTAGGTCCACCTTTCCTGCCTATCTCCTTTGAAACCTCTGCATCAGAGACGGAAGCGCAGGTGGACAGTAACGCCCTTAAGCCCCCGTGGGCTACTCCCGCAGAAGAAGTCAGAGCAACAGGCAAGTCTGGGATGTGGTCCTGGATATCCTTCTGCTAGGCGACCTTGTCTCTGGCCTATTCCCTTCCATGGCTAGAATGAGTTTGGGGTAGCTCCAGCTCAAGATGCTTGCCAGGTTCTCATTTACCTCTCCCCACCCCAGCCCCATTACCAGGGAAATGGGGAGTAACGGCCCCCTCTGTGGCTTGTCCCTGGGCCTCGTGTCCCTTCCTGGCTTCCCTGACCGACCCTCACATTGCTCTCTTCATCAGAATTGGCCAAGTTCGCTGTGAGGCCCCTGGGGTGACGATCACATCTGAAAGCCTCCAGGTTCTCCCCCACCCCTCTTGTTGTTTATCATTTGCTGGTTTGAGAAGAGCTTGTCACTTTGCATCAAATCAACCGCTCTGTCCCCGGACACTTCCAGAGACTCTGTCCCGGAGTGCCCCTGATGGCTCACCCAGTGCCCATGCCAGTGTGATCCTGCCGAGATAGAGCGCAGTGAAGGTTAGGAACACAGCCACCATATAGAAAGAGATGTCCCTGAGGAAGGGCCTGGAGGCAGCCATGAAGGGATGCAGGATGGTGATGCCCCCGGCCACCACAGTGGTGACCAGCACCCCTGCGCCTGGAAGACAGCAGAGCAGAGCTCAGGAGCGGGCACCCCGGGTGGCCCCCAATACCTCCATACCCCAATAGAACTGTGCTCACCAAACAGAGCCCCGATGGCCAGGCCAGCAGTGCGTGGGTCTGAGAAAGCCACAAGGGCGCTGAAGATATCTGGGGCACCGTTCCCAAACGCCAAGAAGGTGACACCATGGGGGAGTATGTCAAGGGGGTTCCATGCAGACCACAGCCGCCACCTTGTGCCCCGACCTCCCTCGACCACCCTTCCCTACAGGGAGCTGGGTCAAAGGATACTGCCACGTTGTGGGAGAGCTTGAGATTGGTGGAGATGGCTGACAAATTAGGACAGAAGCTGGAAGAGGAAGAGCCAACAGTCAGGGCTGCAGGGAGGGGATTCAACTAGTAAAGTGCCTGCCTTGTAAGCATGAGGACCTGAGTTCAATCCCCGGGTCCCTTGTGAAAAAGCTGGGCATGGTAGCATGTCTGTAATCCCTAGTGCTGGGGAGGCAGGGGTTCACTGACCAGCCAGTCTAGCCCAATCAGTGAGAGACCCTGTCTCAAAAACCAGAATTCTAGGCATCCTTTTTTTTTTTTTTCTTTTTCTTTTTGGAGACAGTGTTTATCTGTGTGTAGTCCTGGCTGTCTTAGAATTCGATCTGTAGCCCAGGCTGGCCTCAAACTCACAGAGATCCGCCTGGCTCTGCCTCCCGAGTGCTGGGATTAAAGGCATGCGCTGCCACCGCCCGACTAATTCTTGGCATTCTTTTTTTTTAAATTAAGAAAAATTTTCCATTCATTTTATACACCAATCAAAGATCCCCTTCTTAAGAACAACACCTGAGACTGACCTCTGGTCTCTGTAAACACATGCCACACACAGCCAACAATGAGCCTGCTCACAGTGACTGGCCCCTGCCCCCATCGTTCCCCCAAACCTCTCAGGGTTGCATTTGCCCATCTGAAAACTGGACATGAGCCAAGGCCACACTCACAACTTGGCTGCGGTGACTCCCAGGATCAGAAAGAGGTAAAGAAGCCAGAAAACCTGGTGGGAACCAGAAAGGGAGACAGAGTCACATCCCACCGGAGACACCTGCCCATGACCAGGTCCCCAGGGCCCAGACTCACATAGAGAGTGATGGCCAGAGGGAGAAGGTTAGGGGAGAAGTGACAGAAGATGCCCTCGAGGTAGTCCAGGTAGCCCCCCTCACTGTGGCAGTCGGGATTCATCCTGATAAAGTCGCAGCGGTCAGAAGTGTTCAGGCTACACACGGCGCGGCACTGCAAAAGGGGAAGGTGAGGAATATGGGTGACAGAGCCACCGACGGAGGGACCAGATTTGACCCAGCTAAGCAGTTGAGCATAAATAATCTCCCTTCAGCCCGTCCTAACTCCCAAAGGTAGCCAGTGGACGTTGTGTTTTGTTTTCCAAGACAGGGTTTCTCTGCGTAGCTTTGGAGCCTGTCCTGGATCTCGCTCTGTAGACCAGGCTGGCCTCGAATTCAGAGAGATCCGTCTGGCTCTGCCTCCCGAGTGCTGGGATTAAAGAGGTATGTCACTACCACCCAGCACCAGTGGACATTTTTGTTTTAAAAAATAAACTTATAGGCCAGCAAGATGCCTCCCCGGGTGAAGGTGCTAGCTGAGCACCAAGCCCAATGACCTCAATTTGATCACCAGGTCCCATGTGGTGGAAAGGACTCTGAAAATTGCCCTCTGACCTCCACATTCATGCCCCACCCCTGACATACACACGAAATAAACAGATAGATAAATGTAATAAATTCAACTTAGCACAGTCAGTCATGTTGGTTTCACAATAGAATAACATGGACTAGAGAGATGGCTCAGCAATTAAGAGCATCCACTGCTCTTGCAGGACTTGAGTTGGGTTCCCAGCACCTACCCTGGTGGCCCATGTGATGCCTCTGGCCTGCTAGGGCACCCCCATCCATGTGTACATACCCATACAGAGACACGTAATTAAAAATAATCAAAATAGCCACCTTTAATCCCAGCACTTGGGAGGCAGAGGCAGGTGGATATCTCTGAGTCCGAGGCCAGCCTGGTCTCCAAAGCGAGTTCCAGAAAAGGTGCAAAGCTACACAGAGAAACCCTGTCTCAAAAAAAAAAAAAAAAAAAAGAAAGAAAAAAATCAAAATGCTTAGAAAAGCAATATTTAAAGATGAATAAGTCTGTTATAAGCCCCGCCCACCACCTCACTCCCACCAATCCCACGCTTGTCAATTAGAAGCACATCTTTATGGAGACTTTCCCTTTTCTTTGAGTTAGTATGTACAGTCTACCACTCGGCTAGTTTTACAGAAATCGGGAAATCTTGAATCTGGTTTCTGTAATTTGCTTTATCTATGACACATCAACGTCACATATGCATAACACTAATAAAGATAAAACAGGCTGAGTGACTTCAGCACACCGGGCAGTATTGGTGGCCTCAAACAAACATAGGGGTCCTGTGCAGTAGGAACAAGGGTGGAGCCATTGTAGGGAAACCTAGACAACACTGAAGGGTCAGATAGGCAGACAGACAGACACTCTGTAGCTGCTCCCCTTCCTTTTATTTTATTTTGATTTTTTGAGACAAAGTTTCTCTGTACAGCCCTGGCTGTCCTGGAACTTGCTCTGTAGCCCAGTCTAGCCTCGAACTCACAAAGATCCGCCTGCTCTTGGCAGAGCCAAGAGGGAATGAAGAACCCCTGTGAAGGCACAGGAGTGAGGTGCGCGTGGGGAAGAGGTTTTAGACTCAGGAGGACATCTATGTGGGCTAGGAATGTTTCCAGTTATGGGGCTCATGATAGTGGGGAAGGGTCTTCCTTGATTCCTTGATTGTGTTGCACATTTTTTGCAGCCTCAGATCTACTGCTAGGTGACCCAGGGCAAGTGGCTCCTCTTCTCTTCTTGCCTAAAATGGGGCTGAGGGGGTCCCACAGTCTCACTGGGACTTAGAAAGCATTGCTGTAGTCAGGTGGGCGGGTAGCCAGCACTCAGGAGGCAGAGCCACGTGGATCTCAGTGAGTTCGAGGCCAGCCTGGGCTACAGAGCGAGATCCAGGACAGGTGCCAAAACTACACAGAGAAACCCTGTCTCGAAAAACCAGGAGAGAGAGAGAGAGAGAGAGAGAGAGAGAGAGAGAGAGAGAGAGAAAACACGAGAACACACCGCTGTTGATTGAAGGAGAAATGAGGGAGAGAAAGGACTAAGGGTCCTTCAGCCATTTTATGACTGGGGAAACCGAGGCCGCCTGCATCTTTTCTGCCCTCTACCTCCTCTCCTGTGCCACATGCCCCTTCACTCTGAGACTCCCAACAGTACAGGGAGTTCAGAGTGGGAGACCCTGATTTATAGGCAGGGAAACAGACCCTTGAAGACAGTTTCTTGAGGACTTGAGTCAAATGGAAGACCTCTGGCCTGCCCTGGTCCCCCTGTCAGTGGGAGCTCCAACCTGGAGGGTGCAGGTCTCACTCTTTTGGAGGGCAGAAGTCAGGAGCTAGACTCTCCTAGAACTAGAGTCCACCCTCTTTCTAGAGGTTCCACCATTGCCAATTCTGGGTTGTTGGGGGTAAATTCTTTCCCCCTTTCTCCTTCCTTTCTGCTCTTCTGGGTCTGACTTTTAATTTATTTCATTTATTTATTTATGAGGCAGGAGGTGAGGGGCACTCGTACTATGATGTGTGTTTTCCTGGGATTACAGAGGTACACCTAGGACTCCAGGGCTGGGCAAAGCCACTGTTTGCCCCCTGCCCCCACCTCACTGTAGTCTTTCTGATAACAACAGTATTCCCAAGCTCCTAGGATACACAGAGGGCTCTCTCAGGGACTGACTCACTCGGCCCACAGTGAACTTCCTAGCACATGACTCCCAGCACGTGTCAGAGTATTTTGTCAGTGAAAAGTCCTGGAAGTGAAAGTGCTGAGTGGTGTACTGAGGGCTGGGCTGTGGCCTCTAGAAGCCAGGACAAGAGGACACAGAATCTCACAGTGCGAGGTGTGCTGGAGAGGCATGTAGGATGCCATTACAGGAACAGAGGAGGACAGACAGGGACACAGCCAGAGAGCAGGGCTGGTGGCTGCCACTGTGACCCCAGGAGCCCCAGCCTAGGGGAGGGATCAGAAGTGGACCACCACCTCACCTCTGTCACCAGTGGGGAATGCTGGGAGAATTTTTGGTGATAGGATCTTATGTAGTGCAGGCTGGTCTGGAATGTGGTGCGTGCTGGGGATAACCTTGGACTTCTGATCTTCCTCCCTGCACCTCCCTAGACATGAGGATCCAGGCAAGCAACACCAGTGTTTATGCATTGCTAGGGAACCCTGGGGCTCGTGTACCCCACGATAGCACTCTGCAAAAGCATTCTATCACTGAGCCTCCTCCCCAGCCCAGCCCGTAGTCTGAAAATGCCCCACTGTGGGCACACCGAGTTGGTCACACCTCACCCCCAGCTTGTCAACAGTGGGTCTGCTACAATGGGGCATCACCTTCCCTGGACACAAGGGAAGCACTCGGAAGGCAGAGCCAGGAAGATCTTTGTGAGTTCGAGGCCAGCCTGGGCTACAGAGCGAGTTCCAGGAAAGGCTCCAAAGCTGCACAGTGAAGCCTTGTCTTGAAAAAACAAACAAACAAAAAACAAGAGGCCTGGGAAATAGCTCAGTGATCTTACTCCATGAGTGAGAAACTGAGGCACGGAGAAGGGAAGGGACACGCCCCCCCTCCTCCTGCAACCTGTGTGCAGTCCTGTGCAGTCCTGTGTCCAGCTCTGCTTGACAGTGGCCGGACGCTGCCGCAGCACAGAGACCCTTCCTCTAGTTCCGTCTCTTGCTTCTGCTCCCTCATCCCCATCCTTAGGGCGGAGGGTGGAGGCAGGGCAGAGGGACAGGACAGGGGATGGGACCCAACACATGACATGATGAGGACACATGACACCCTGGGGGTGGCACACGGGGAGACACACACTCCCAGCAGAATGAGTCAGCGAGACAAGTCCTCAGAAGGTGGCTTCCTTCCATGTGGCCTCCTGCCATGTGGCCTGGCCACCCAGCCCCTGCCAGAGCTGGATATTCCTCCCTCATCCAGGCCCAGCCCTCTCCCAGTCTGCTCACACTCAGTAGTGCATGGCCAGGTGGCGCCACTCTGAGTCCGGCCTAAGGGACAGGCCACCTCCCCACAGCCCTGCCACCGCCCTCTTCCCCGAGGCTCCACTTTGGCCCAGGAGAACTCAGAGGACACTGGGCTCCAGGGTTAAGCACGGGCAGCCAAATGCCCCGCCTGGGGAACCACACAGATTACAGAAACGCTAAACCCACGGGGTCACTTGGAATTCTGGGAAGTCACATGCCTAAAGCAAAAACAACCTCCTGGCCTGCAGAACCCACCCCCACTCCCCTCACCCCCCCCTACCCCCCCATCCCCATGGCAAGAAAAGTGACAAATTGGATGTGGTCTGGGACCACGCAGTCTCTCCCTCTAGCCAGCGGGGGCTATTGTGAGGACAGCGAGAGCTGGGCTGATAAGGAGCCCAAGGGTAAGGAGCCCCTGAGTGTCCGGCTGTGTGATCTCTACTAAAGCGCTTGCTGTCTCTGGACTCTGGTTTCCTCACTCAAAGTGCCCCCCCCCCCCCCGCCACTGTTACCTTGGTGCCCTCTGTGCCTACATGCTCCCCTGCCTGCCCTCTGCGGTCCAACGGAGGCTGAGGATCTCCCAGCCCTCCTGACTCCAGGAAGAGGCCAATCAAATAACTAGGAAGGCCTTCTACTCAGCCAGCAGCAGCGGTCAGGAAATCCCTGCTCTTTTGTCTGCTGAGAGCTCCCGAGTCCCTATGTGCCAGCCCAGGCACCTGAATAGACACAGACAGGCAGACAGACCTGCAAAGACATAGACAGATGTGCGCGTACACGAACACGCGAACACACACACACACACACACACACACACACACACACACCGGGCTATCCTCTCTGATTGTGCTCTTTGGGATGGTGACCTCCATCGTGTTCAGGAGGTTGAGGTGAGGGCCTGAAGTTGGAGTTCTCTGGGATTAGCTGGTGGCCCCAAGGTCCTCCCGAGGGTCTAGATGAGAGGGTGGCAGGAGGGTCAGAACCAAGGAAGGGGAAGTGAGTGACTGGGAAATGGGACACGGGGAAAGGACTTGGACCCAGCAGAGTGCAACTCCTGGAGACTAGGGAAGTGGGACAGCCACAGGAGCCTCAGGAACCAGGCCCCACCCACGCCCGGGTCACAGAACCACAGGCGAACCTGTGATTTGTCATTTCTGTTGTTATGGTTGTGTTGAGGCTGGGTCTCAGCTAGCCCAAGCTGACCTTGAATCCCTGACCCAGAGATTACAGGTGTACACCACTTCAGCCAGGAGCTGTGCTGTTTTGAGTTTATAGCAACCCCATCCCACCCCCTCCGGCAGCCACAGGGATAGAGGCGCTTGCTGCTAAGCCTGATGACCCGAGTTCAATCCCCAATACCTGCATGATAGGGAAGTGACTCTTGTGCATTGAACTCTGACTTCCACAAGCCACACACACACACACACACACACACAGAAATTTAACAATAAAAAAGTAGCTACAGCCACGTGGTGGTGGCGCACTTTAATCCCAGCACCTGGGAGGCAGAGCCAGGCAGATCTCTGTGAGTTCCAGGCCAGCCTGGGCTACAGAGGGAGATCCAGGACAGGCTCCAAGGCTACACAGAGAACCCGTGTCTCGAGAAACAAAACAAACAAAACCAAACAAACAGCAGCCTGGACAATGGTTTGAAATTCCTTGAATAGGGACATCGTATTGAGCCACCTGCCTCTGACCCAATCTCCCTCCTTTCTCCCTCTCACACAGTATTCCAGCCACGGGGACCTCCCACCGTGTGTGAAGACCACCACCCTACCTCTGCCCCAGGACCTCTGCCCCTGCTGTTCAGGCCTCAGTGAAAACATCACAACAGGCCTTTAACCCCAGCACTGGGCGGCAGAGGCAGGGGGATCTCTGAGTTAGAGGCCATCTTACGGAGTTCCAGGACGGCCAGAGCTACAGAGAAAAAGAAACCCTGTCTTGAAAAAAACAAAACAAAACACACACACCACACACACCACACACACCACACACCCACACACAAAAAAAAAAAGAAAAGAAAGAAAGAAAGAAAAGAAAAGAAAGAAAGAAAGAAAGAAAGAAAGAAAGAAAGGAAGAAAGAAAGGAAGAAAAGGAAAACCTCACCTTCCAGTGCCTGTCCTCATGGCCTGAGGCAAAACGGCTGGCCTCCCTTCTCTCACTACACCTGGATTCTTTCAACTCAGTTCCTTTTTACTTCATAAGTTATTCTGCAGGTTTGTTTCTTGGCTTGTTTCCAGAGCAGTGGGGGGGGGGGGGTGATGGGGGACGGACACGGATGGATGACTGCTCCGAAAATTCTCTGTCTAATTCTTGCACACTCTAGGGGCTCAATAAACATTAGCTAGCCTGCTGGGCCTGATATCACTCACACTTTTGTCCCAGTATTCAGGAGGCCCATGCACACAGCGTGGTAGCTCATGCCCGTAATCCCAGAGGCAGGAACATTACTAAGACATTAAGGGTAGCCTGGGCTACAGCGTGTGAGTTCCTGTGTAAAACACCAACAAATGTTTGGTGAATGAGGAACATACACCGAGGGTGATGGAACTCAGGCTCCTCGCACAGAGTCAGGTCTCCAGCACCGGAGCCGACCGAGTCTGTCACGGGAGACGATGTGCTTCAGAGGAAGGTTTGGTTTGTCACAAGGGAGCCCTGGGGTCACTTGATTCACGGCCAACTTCACACCCTTGAACTCAGAGTCTTCATCTAGTACCGGGATAAGGCCGCCCACCACACAGAGCTTCTGCGGAACTCAACACCAGGATGTTCAAAGAGCATGGTGACTCGGACAGATCACTCAGCACAAACAGGAATCACCAGGATTCCTGCCTGGGAAGTAGCAGCCAATTATATACATGCAGTCACTGCAGACTGCCCACCCATCTGTAAAATGGGCTTAATTGCCCAACTACAGCTTTAGAGGGTGGAGTGAGGCCCGTAAACTTTGGTGTGGATGGCGACACTCTCAGTGCACGTGGTGTGAGGATGTGATTTCTACCGAAGAAAATACAGGTGTCGAGGCTTGGCACAGTGGGTAGAATTACCCACTTTAGCTTTAGCATGCTTGAGGCCCTGGGTTCTACCCCACAGATCCATATGAAGCTCTCTCTCAGGGGGGCGAAGGCAGGAGGAAGTAATTCTCTACTTTGTAGTGAGTACGAGGCCAGCCTGGGAAACCCTGTCTCAAACAAAGAAAAGAAAGCGCTGGGTAGATGGCCCAGTGGTTAGAGCCGCTCATCCTGCAAGCGTGGGTGGGGCCTGGAGTATGGCTTCCCTAGAGACCTTGTAAATACTGGGTGGGTTGTGAAACCACCTGTAATTCCAGCCTTAGAAGGAAAATGGGCTCCCCCAGAGCAAGCTGGCTAACTGGACTAGCCAAATCGGTGAGCTCTGGGTTTGACTGAGAGAGCCTAGCTCAGTGAGGACAACGGAAGAACAAGTCATACTGCCTTCCACCTCTGCCTTCCACAGGCTCATGAACACGTGCTCAGGTAAGCTTTGTAAGCAGCACCCACCACGTGTAAGCCTCCACACCTGCAAACATGTGTGCACACACATACATCACACTACACCCCCACACACACACACGCATGCACGCACGCATGCACGCGCAGCAAAAGGAAAATAAAGTACAAGCAGTGTGTGTGTGTGTGTGTGTCCCAATTCTCCCTGAGCAACGCCTGCCTTATAATCCTCTGTTCCTCTATGGCCTCTCCTCCCTGTCCCTGCAGCTGTCCATCTGCCTCTGTCCAGCCCCGGTGCCCATCCCTCCTCCCCCAGAAATCCCCAGTCAAATATCTGTTTGAGTCCTTGGCACTAGGTCCCCCTCAACTTGACCGAGTTGGACCCACAGCAACATCCACAACTCATCCCCGCCTGCTCGCCTCCTGACCTTCCTGTGTCTCCAGCACTACACTCCAAATGCACCACCATGTTCCCAGTCTCCCAGCCTGGAGGCTGTGGGAGCCCTGCTTCCCTGCACTGGCCTCCCAGCGACCACTCTCTTCCCTCTCAATCCATCCTCCTTATAGCAGCCAGGGAGATCCCTTGAAGGGAGGCATAAATCAGATTTTGACATCCCTCTGCTTAAAACCCTTCTCTGGCTCCCGATTCTCACCTCCCAGCCTCGGGCCACAGATCTTTTATAATCTGGCCAGCATTACCTCTCTGCCCACCTGGCTTAACCTTGCACATACTGTTTCAGGCCTCACTGCTGTGGGGGAACACACTAAGCTTGAACCTGTCTCAGGGCCTCTGTGCTTGTTCCCTAGCCTCTCCCCCAGATGTCTGTCTGTCTGCACAAATGGCTTCCTTCCTTCAAAGCTTGGCTCTGAGGCGACTTGTTCACAGAACAAGTTTGTCACAGACCACCAACCTGAAGTAACTGGGAACACTCACATCCTCTCCACGCAGTGTTACTGTCTACATGGCTCACTGCTCATCTGAGATCATCTGACTTGATCTCACTATCAGCTCTATCAGGAGCGCCTGAAGATCCCAGAGTCCAGCTCCGTCAGCGCTGACACATACATAGCAGATGTGTAATCATTAGCTGGCAATACAGCAGAGACCCCACCCAACCCACCTTCCTGCCCTTCCCGGGTACTCACGTCTGCCATGGCAGTCAGGTTGACACCTGGGGCCCCAAACTGGATGTGCTCATGGGCCTTTGTGGATGGGTCTCTGGCCCCAGATGCCATCTCCATTATCAGAGGCATACAGAGGAAGCCAGGTGCCCAGCGCAGATCCAGCCATCTGCCTGCCATCGGGGGGGCCCCAAGGGGCCGGACCAGCGAGCACCCTCGGTTTGCTTCAGTTACAAAGAGCTGGCCACTCCAGTGCCTGCAGGGTGGGGTGAGGGGAAGGGAATGTTATCTCTGCAGGCCTCAGGGGAGGAGCCCAGAGACCTTTTCTTGTCAAAGCCAAGTCCCTCTCCTCAATATGGAGGCTCCATTCCCAAGGGAGTTTCCTTAGCTCTCCTGGGGCTGCATCCTAAACCTCTTATTCTGGAGTGCTCCACCCACCAGGTGTCTCCCTGAGACCTGCCCGGCATCTGGACATCAGGCCTGAAAGAGGCCTAGCAAGCCAGACAGCTGAATGAGATCACTATGTGAATTAGCCAATCCTAAGAACAAAGAACTCAGAGACTTTTGAGTTGTTCTTTGTTTTGTGCGCGCTCGTGTGCGTGCGTGCGTGCGTGCGTGCGTGCGTGCGTGTGTGTGTGTGTGTGTGTGTTTCCCTTTTGGGTAGCGGCAACTCTTGTGCACGCCGCCTCAGCAATGGCCTAGCTTTTTAAAGCATGCTAGGCTTCCTCTTTCTGCTCTTTTCCCTCTGTCTCTCCTTCTAGAACTGTGGACATTGAACCAGGAGTTTGTGCATGCTGGGCAAGCACTCTATGATGGAACCGAACGCCACAGGCCCTTTTTATTTTTAAAAAATTGAATAGGTTCTTGTTATGAGGCTAGTGTGGGCTACATAGGAAGATCTTGTCTTTAAAAATTCCATGAGCTGGGTGGTGGTGGCGCATGCCTGTAATCCCAGCACTCAGGAGGCAGAGGCAGGCAGATCTCTGTGAGTTCGAGGCCAGCCTGGTCTACAGAGTGAGTTCCAGGACAGGCGCAAAGCTACACAGAGAAACCCCATCCAGAAAAACCAAAACAATAAAAATAAAATAAATAAGATAAAAATTCCATGAATAATTTTAAAATTTAGAATTGTGTGTGTGTTCACATGTGTGTAGGTGTCTGCAGAAGCCAGAACATGGGTGTCAGATCCCATGGAGCTGGAGTTATAGGTAGTTGTGAGCCATCATGTGGGTGCTGGGTACAGAGCCCAGGTCCTCTGCAAGGGCAGCAAGTGCTCTTAACTGCTGAGCCATCTCTCCAGTTTCCTAAATCATTTTGTTGTTGTTGTTTTAAGAGTAGGGTGTATCTGTGAGAAAATCTGACTGTGTAGTCCAGGCTGGCCTCAAATTTCTGATCCTCCTGCCTCAAGTGTGCACCATCTTGCCCAACAGTGTTTGATTTATTTTATTTTATTTTATATATATTTTATTTTTTGCCAGAGCTGAGGACCAAACCCACGGCTTTGCGCTTGCTAGGCAAGTGCTCTACCACTGAGCTAAATCCCCAGCCCCAGTATTTGATTTTTTTTTGTGGTGAGCATTCTGGCACTTTGGTTGTGGTGTGTCCTCATGTCTCCCCTGGGCTGCTGCTGTTTGAGTGTTTGCCTGCACATCTGTGTGCCATGTGTATGCAGGGCCCGAGGAGCCAGAAGAGGGCTTCGGATCCCCTGGACCTGGGGTTACAGAGAGTTGTGGGCCACAGTGGGGATGCTGGGAACCAAACGCTGGTCCTCTGCAAGAGCATCAAGTGCCTTCACTGGTGAGCTGCCTCTCTAGCTCCATCCTGGGCTTCTTTTGTTGGTGGTGGTGGTGTGTGTTGTGTGTGTTTTGTTCTCTCTCTCTGTCTCTCTGTCTCTGTCTCTCTCTCTCTCTGTCTGTGTGTGTGTGATGAGTGTAGGCCAGAGGTCTACCTTGGGTGTTGTTCCTTAGGTGCTGGCCACCATGTTCTTTTGAGACAGGATTTCTTACTAGATAGGGACTCGTTGATTAGGTGAAGCTAGCTGGCCAAAGAGCCCCAAAGCTTTGCCTGTGTCCTACCCCTCCTCAATGCTGGAATCACAAACACAGGCCACCATTTTTTAATGTGGGTCTCCATGCTTGGAAAGTAAACAAACACTTCACTGACTGACCGACTATCTTTCCAGCACACACCTTTTTTTTTTTTTTTTTTTTTTGAGAAAGGGTCTCATGTAGCTTAGGCTGTTCTAGATGACTTTGAACTTGTTATTCTACTGTCTCCACCTCCTGAATGCCAAGAATATAGTCATGTGACCAGGTGCCCAGTTTATGGAGGGTTGGGGACAGAACCCAGGGCTTGGTGCCTGCTAGGTGAGCATTCTACCAACCTAGCTGCACTCCCACCTCCTACCCAATGGAGTTACTTAAGAAAAAACTATTTATTTGTGTGTGTATGCCTGTGTGAGTTTATGTACCAGGTGCCTGCAGAGGCCTGAGGAAGGGGTTGGATCTCCTGGAACTGGACTCCCAGGCTTTTGTGAGCTACCTAATGTTGGTGTTGGGAACTAATCCTGGGTCGTCTGCAAGAGCTCATAATTGCTGAGCTATCTCTCCAGCCTCTGGGATAACTATTTTAAAGGCAATTCTATTAAAAAAATTAGAACAAGGATTGAGGCGATAATTTATAGCACTCCCACACTGGGGAGGTGGAGCTTTGGGGGGAATCCAGGTCTCTGTGAGAGAGACTTCATCTCAAAAATAAGTAAGTAAACAGTGATGGTAGCCTGACTTGACAGAAGTCCTGCTCTGCCCTTGGTGACCACTGACCCTGTAAGTGTATCAGTTAGCACTGGGCAATAGTGCTCCGTAACAAGCAGCCCCAACAACTGCTGGCCCTCATGGAGCTGAGCCACTAGGTCACTGTCTGTGGACCTGCTCTGCTCTGGGTGGTGTCTGTTCTTGGGACCTGTGGGCTGGCTGCGATATCCTTCCACAACAGCAGCTGAGGCACAGAAGGGCAGTGGGAGTCTAGCTTTGCGCCTTTCCTGGAACTCACAGAGATCTGCCTGGCTCTGCCTCCCGAGTACTGGGATTGAAGGCGTGCGCCACCAGCGCCCAGCCTCTTGATCTTCTTAACAGCAAACAAATCAGATGTGGTTGCCAGATATTGCCAGCTTAGAAAGTGCCAGCCAGCATGACTGGGGACATCAGATGGCATAGGTGGGGAGGGAAGGCAGGTTTATTCTCTGTTTGGAATACATCTTGTCACCCAGCACTCCTGTCTTAGGGATCTGGCACAGTGGGTATGTGGGTACAGACGGCAGGCCGACGTCTGTGTGGGCAGCTGTTGCTCACTAGGCTGTTTTCATGGTCTAAAACTAGAGGCTGGACAGGCATGGTGTCACACACCTGGGATCTCAGCACGTAGGAAGCTGAGGCAGGAGGATTGGAGTTCCAGGCCAGCCTGGCCTCCATAGTGAGACCTCATTTGAAGAAACAAAAACAGGGCTAGACTGCATACCGGGCATATGAGGCCCTGGATTCTGTCTGTGGTGTAAAGGATGGAAAGTCAAACCCCAGGGTGCCTGCAGCCACGGGTCTGCTGTGGAGGCTTGCTTTGCAGGTCCCTGCTGTTGACTGAATGTCCCCTCTCTCCCAAACCCCAGGGTGCCTGCAGCTATGGGTCTGCTGTGAAGGCTTGCTTCGAAGGTCCCTCTATTGACTGAATGTCCTCCCTCCCCCCTCCAGGTGGGCCTATCTGGACCTGGGCACAAATGGAAGCTACAATGACAGCCTTCAGGCCTATGCAGCTGGTGTGGTGGAGGCCTCTGTGTCCGAGGAGGTAAGGCCAATGTGGGGAGCCTGGGGTCCTGCCCCAGCCAAGCCAGGACAGCCTCAGGGCTTTCAGTGCGGTTGTGTGTGTGTTGAATGGGTCCCACCTCCTGTCCTCCATGTAGGTGGGGAGAAAAAGAGCCTGCTCTTCAAAACAGCACCTGAAGCGGGACATGGTGGAACATGCTTATTACTGCATGAGTTGGGAGGCTGAGGCAGGAGGATTGCTGAGTTTGAGGGTAGCCTGAATTAGAGACAAAGAAACAAAAATTCCTAGGCTATTATTCATGCCTGTTGTCCCAGCAGTTGCGGGATGGAGGGACAAAGGTCAGGAGTTCAGAAACAGTCTGACCGCACACACACACACCCCAAAAAAGGGGGGGAAAAGGAAAAACAGTGCAATCTAGTGGTTTTGGGTGCACCTGTAAGGTTGTACAGTCGGACCACTACCCAAGTCTAGAGTGTCTTCATCACCAGAAGGAACCCATCCAGCTAACACTGCACCCAGCCCTGGGCACCACCAAGGCCAACGGTGTGGCTTGCATTTTGTTATTCTAAACATCCCATAGAAGTGCAGTCATACAGTGGAGGTGCCGCCGCCGCCGCCGCCGCCTCCTGGCTTTTGTTTTGTTTTGAGATAGAGGCTCTGTAGCCCTGGCTGGTCGCAGACTCATTGTGTCCAAGGATGTCCCTGAACTTGGGATTCTCAAGTAGGGCAGGCAATGGGCAGAGGCTCTGGAAGGCACAAAGGGACAGGGGCCAATGGTAGGGCCTGGGGTGAGCAGGATTTGGTGTGTCACTGTGCTGGCAGCCTTTGTGATGGAGAGGCTTCCTAGTGGGGGTGGTGTGGCTGGAAGTTACCTTCAGCAGTTGCTGAGAGTGTGGGGCTTTGGGACTGGGCAAAAGCCCATCTTGACATGGACCCTAATCTTGGCCCCATGATTCAGTATCTCAGTGTTTGGGGACACGGGTATTTGCCTACCTGTGCCTCAGTTTCCCCAGCTATAAAGTGGATGTGTTGGTTTTATTTCATTATAATGAAATACTCAAGACAGTGAGCTCATAAAGGCAAGGGTTTGTTTTGTTTGGCTCATTCAAAGTTCTGTATGGTTCCTGCCCAAAGCTAGGTAGGTGGATCATTGCTTTGGTCCTCTGGTAGGTCTGGACAGCAGTGGCAGGGACATATCCATAGCAGAGCAAGATGTTCCCTTCATGAGCCAGAAGGCAAAAATGGAGGAAGAAGAGAGCATCGTTCCAGAGTCCTCTTCTAGGACAAGCTCAGAAACCTCACGCTCTCCTCCCAGCAATGCTGCCCAGTGGACCACTGTGTGCGGACAGCAATCACATGCCTAGCTCAGAGCACTGGAGGCTGCAGCATGCCCATCTGTGTGAGGCCGCTCACTAGCATGAGCCATAGGCCAGCAGGCCTCCTCCCGAGGAGCATCTGCTCTGTGCCCTGGTTATTCTAGGTTGGGTCAGGCTGACCTTGGTAAGCTTACTGGTGCTGTTGTAGTTGGCTAGCAGGGACCTGTGGTATCTGAGTGGCCTGGGATAACCTCATTCACATGTCCAGGAGTTGATGTCCATCAGCTGGGAATAGGGTAGGCCGGCTACAGTCTCCTCCCCAGTAGGCAAGCCCAAGCTTGTCCATACTGCACCTGGGCAGTGCTGATAGCCTGGCATACTTTTCTGGCCCAGTGAGTCAGCAGGGGGTTTGTCTTGTTCCTTCTGTCTTCCATGCTTGGAACAGAGTAGGGAGCTGCCCAGACACACATTTGTCCAGCCAAGAGTGGTGGTACATGCTCACAGTGCCTGGAGTAATCTTAGCAGGCCAGAGGCTGAGGAGTGTGAACCTGTCTAAAAATCCAAACAATAGCTGGAAATGTGGTGGCATTGGTAGATAGCTTGCCTAGCAGGCACAGGCTCCAGAGTCCATCCCCAGCATTGTATATCCAGGCTTGATAATGCACACTTAAATTCCCAGCACTTGGCAGCACAAGATCAGGTGTTCAAGGCCAGCCTCATCTACAAAAGACCCCCACTGCCAAACAACCCAAACAAAACAACAAAGCCAGACCTGAGGACTAAGCTGTTGTCCAATGGCCTTGCAGAGCATTTGCTTGGCCTGCACAAGGCCCTGTGTCTAATTTCCATTGCTACAAACCCGACAGAAACGACCCAAGACCCCTGTGTTTGATGGTGGAGCACAATGCTCAACCCAGGTCCCAGCAACAGAGAAGGTGCAGTCTAGCCTAGACTTCCACATCACAGGCCCCAGATGAGGGCGACCTAAGAGGCTTTGAGCCTTGAAGGGGGCTGAGAGCCACAGAGGCTAAGGACTGCCTCGGCACTTTGATGGGGCGAGTCCTAGGGCCCTATACAAAGAGAGCAGCAGCTGCCTGCCTCCTCCCCACAGCTCATCTACATGCACTGGATGAACACCATGGTCAATTACTGTGGCCCCTTCGAGTATGAAGTCAGCTACTGTGAGAAGCTCAAGAGCTTCCTGGAGGCCAATCTGGAGTGGATGCAGAGGGAGATGGAGCTTAACCAGGACTCTCCGTACTGGCACCAGGTGGGCCAGGCTGCCCTGCTCCAGGGGAGGTGGCTCTTTGGGTGTGCCCGTGTCCTATGCAGTCCCTGGCTGGCCCTGAGTGAGCCAGATGTCCAGTCTGTTCTAGTATCGGTCAGCGTCTGCAGCCTTCCTCCCCAAGCT
The DNA here is from genome assembly GCF_903995425.1 of Onychomys torridus. Taxonomy (NCBI): domain Eukaryota; kingdom Metazoa; phylum Chordata; class Mammalia; order Rodentia; family Cricetidae; genus Onychomys; species Onychomys torridus. Next base: position 32,351,860 of record NC_050464.1, read on the forward strand.
GCCATCCTTCCATCTGTCCACTTGATGCACCTCCGGATGCCCAGCCCTTTCTGCCTTCCTGCTGTCAAAGAACCTAGATGTAGCTAAGTGGCAGCATGTGGCTCCCACTGTCAGGGGGTGGTGGAAGGCTGGATAAGGCGAGCCCATTTCAGAAGGGAGGAGGGAGAAAAATGCCAGTCTTTGCATTCCCTTCCTGGGCTGAGCTTTGGCTGGCTGGATGCTAAGGGCTGGCTCCTTGGCCTTGGGCTGCTGCTAGGTCGTCAGTGCAAAGGCCACTGAACCTGTGACTTCTTTAGAGACCTGAGGGTTTAGCTGCACAGCACAGGCAGTAGCCTCTGTGGATGGCCGACCCTACGTCCTCCAGTGCTGACCCCGTTACCCTCCTATACATAGCTCTCCCTGCCAACTCATCTACTGCCCCTCTGCATCAGGTTGTCTTCCTCCACACACCCACTCATCCCACCATGCTTCCATACGTCTGCTTACTCACCAACACACATCACCCATCTACCCTCCAGATCACCCATGTACCCCCTTCTGTCCCATCCATCCACCCATCCATGCATGCGTCTGCTTACTAAGGTATTCCTTCACCCAGCAATACATCTGCTTAGATACCCACATGTACACACCAACCCATTCATCCTTCTGTCTGTCCATCTGTCTACCCATCCCCTCCTGTCCATCCATTCCCACCCAGTCCGCCCATCTGTCTTGCCTGTACCAGCCAAGATCCAGTGAGAGGCACGGTGATGCCTCCAGTTACAGCTGCTGAGGCAGAACTGGCTGTGAGGAGAAGGCAACCCCAGGGCAGGTGCCAGGGTCAGCCACACAGCCAGCATCTAAGACTAGGGGGTGTTTGGAGGGGGTCTGGCCAAACTGGAAGGCTTTGTTGAGGAGGAAGGCTTTCTTAAGTGAGGGGGACTTGGGGTCAGCATGAGGATGTGTCATACAGTTAGTTGAGTTACTGAAAGCAGGAAAGGGGTCAGGGCTGGCTGGAGCCTGTTGAGCACCCCTGGACCAGGTCAGAGCCCCTGCAATGGTATAGAAGGGTGAACTGGGGGGGAGGGGCTCATCCTCCCTCTGCCCCTCCCCTAGGTGCGGCTGACCCTCCTGCAGCTGAAAGGCCTGGAGGACAGCTACGAAGGCCATTTGACCTTCCCAACTGGGAGGTTCACCATCAAACCCTTGGGGTTCCTGTAAGTGCCCAGCCCCAGCCTGTGCAGGGTGGGTAAGGAGTCATGAACCTCATAGTCATCCCAGTTCTATGCCAGCTCTGTCATTTCCTGCTCCCAGAACAGTGGGTCTACTGACCCCTGGAGCCTCAGCTGTGACATGGGTACAGGGTAGCTGCTGACCCTCCCATCCTGGCTCCTCAGCCTGCTGCAGATCGCCGGAGACCTAGAAGACCTAGAGCCAGCCCTGAATAAGACCAAAACCAAGGCTTCCCTGGGCTCCGGTTCCTGCTCTGCACTTATCAAGCTGCTACCAGGTGGGCGTGACCTCCTGGTGGCACACAACACATGGAACTCCTACCAGAACATGCTCCGCATCATCAAGAAGTACCGCCTGCAGTTCCGGGAGGGACCGAGAGGTGAGAAGAGGGAGCAGCAGCCTTGCGGGAGGGTGGTGCACAGAGGTGGGGCCTTGGGCAGAGCTCTGGATTGGAGCCCTTTTTTTCCTTTTAAAGATTTATTTATTTGGCCAGGCAGTGGTGGCACACACCTTTAATTCCAGCACTCAGGAGGCAGAGCCAGGTGGATCTCTGTGATTTCAAGGCCAGCCTGGTCTCCAGAGCGAGATCCAGGACAGGCATCAAAACTACACAGAGAAATCCTGTCTCGAAACCCGCCCCCCAAAAGAGAGAGAGAGAGAGAGAGATTTATTTTATGTATGAGTACTCTATCTGCATGTACACCTTTATGCCAGAAGAGGATATCGGATCCCACTGTAGATGGTTGTGAGCCACCATGTGGATGCTGGGAATCGACTCAGGTCCTCTGGAAGAGCAACCAGTGCTCTTAACAGCTGAGCTGTCTCTCTGGCCCTATGCCAAGAATTCTTATTTGGCAAGCAAAGTCTGTCAGCTGGCTCCAAGTTTACCACCATCCACCCCTCTGCCTTCACCTACCCTTCTACCTTCTTCTGACTCTGTCCTGGGGGGTTGAACCCTGGGCCTTCTTGCCAGGCAAACACTGTACCATTCAGCTGCATGCATGTCCCAGCTGGCCTTGAACTCACTCTAGTGTGTGCCTACCACAGACCTTTCCAGTGAGGCAGGCAGAACACTGGCAATGAGGAGAGACCAGCTGCACATAGTGGGGTGGCCCTGAACTAGCAGTCCTCCTGCCTCAACCTCCCTGGTCCTGGGATGACAGGCATTCACCACCATGGTTTCTTACATTTCTAACTCCTTAAAATCTGCTTAAGGGCTGGGGATATATCTCCATGGCAGATCGCTCACCTGGCATAAGCAAGTCCCCCAAAACAGTACCACCAATTCGTGGAAGCTATGTGCAGGGGAAAGTGTACCAAATAGCAAGGCCCTCTTGCATGTGACATCCCGGTCCCCAGGAGGTTATCCCTGCAGATAGGTTGTTTACTTGTAGCTGTTCCAAGGTCCCTTCTGATTTTTTCATTGCTTTATCTTCATCTGGTCTCAGTTGTATATAATCACAAATCTCCTGGGTCCAGAGTAGACACCAACCCCACCCTGAGCTCCCGATGAAGTAAGATCCATCTACATTTTTTTGTTGTTGTTGTTTTGTTCGTTTTTCAAGACAGGGTTTCCCTGTGTAGCTTTGCGCCTTTCCTGGAACTCACTTGGTAGACCAGGCTGGCCTCGAACTCACAGAGATCCTCCTGCCTCTGCCTCCCGAGTGCTGGGATTAAAGGTGTGCACCACTACCGCCTGGCCCATCCACATTTTTAAATGACTTTGTTTACTTGCTCCTTTCTAAAACTAGTTCACCGTGTTATGGAAAGTCTGTTACAGCTGCACTGAGAAGCAGTTGCAGAGCATCTTGCTGTCATCATATTGCAAGATTGTTGTGGAGTCAGTAGAGACAGCCGGTGGGGCTCCTCCCCTTCCTTCTGCTCCTTCTACCCTTTCCTCCTCCTCCTCCTCCTCCTCCTCCTCCTCCTCCTCCTTCATCCTCTTCCTTATCTTCCTACTCTACCTCCCCCGTCCTCTTCCTTTTTGAATTAGAGTCTCATCATGTAGCTCTGGCTGGCCTGGAACTCACTGTGTAGCCCAAGTAGCTTTGAACTTGGAGCAGTCCTCCTGCCTCAGCCTCCTGGTGTTAACATTCCAGACAGGTACCACCCACATATTTTATATGAAGGGCCTCGTTTGCTATAACAAATGGCTGAAGGGATGAGAGTGGGCCCCCTGAGGACTGCTTGTTCCTCACTTGAGACTCCAGTCTTGTGGGATGGGATATGGTGTCCCCACAGGGCCTGCCTGACCAGCTCATCCCCTCCCCCCACAGAGGAGCACCCCCTGATTGCTGGCAGCAACTTGGTCTTTTCATCTTACCCGGGCACCATCTTCTCCGGTGATGACTTCTACATCCTGGGCAGTGGGCTGGTGAGTGGCCAAGTCACATGCTCCCTGGGGACACAGCACACAGGCTCTGGGGATACAGTGAAGGATGAGGTGTGCAGGACCTCTGAGCCACTGTCTTGGAGACCTTTGCAAAGCCCTTAAGTGCAGTGACCTTGGTTTGTTTCTCTGAGTTCAGCATAAACACCTCCTTTCAGCCAATGACCTTGCTCTCTGCTGCCTTCCCTCTCCCCATCCCCTAACCTGGCCACATTCTGAAGAGCTGCTGTTTACAACGCCTTGCTTCCTCTGCTCCCTGGCTGGCATCCAGGCCCTTTAGAAATCTGTTCCTGGCGCCTGAGGTCACAGATGGATGCTGCCAGGAGACGGACTTTGCTGCAGAAAGCGCCTGGGCGCAGTGGGTGCGAGGCTCACTGGGGTTCATGCTCCTGCTCCTGCTCCTGCTGTGGCTTCTTCTTAGTGTGGGGGAGGCTTGTGGGGCCAGGGGTGTGAGGGCCCTCTGTGTGTGCGCGCACGTGCGTCTGTGTCTGTGTCTGTGTCTGTCTGTCTGCACATGTGCAATGGAGCCTTGGGCCTCTTCACTGCGCCAGCAGAGGAGGCCATCAACCCCTTTTACAGTGTAGGATACTGGTGACCTTCTCAGACTCTTGTTTTATTTATTTATTTGTTTATTCATTCATTCATTCATTTATTTAGGCATAGTCTTACTGTGTAGCCCTGGTTGGTTTAGAACTTGCTGTGTAGACCAGGCTGGTCTTGAACTCAGAGAGATCTACCTGCCTTTGCCTCCCAAGTGCTGGGTTTAAAGGTGTGAGCCACTATACCCAGCTTTTTTATTTTTAATTTTTATGTTTTTGTTTGTTCACTCTATTTATTTATTTGTTTGTTTGTTTGTTTATTTATCTTTTATTTACTTATTTATTATATTTATTTAGGTTTTTAAGACAGTGTATCACTCTGTAGCTCAGGCTGTCCTGGGACTCAGTACATAGCCCAGGCCCAGCTTAGATGTTGTCTTTATTTTTCTTCTCTTTTTATTTTTTATTTTGGTTTTCTGAGACAGGGTCTCATGTAGCCCAGGCTGGCCCCAAACTCACTATGTAGCTGAGGTTTCTTGAGCTCCTGATCCTCCTGCCTCCACCTCCCTAGGACTGGGGTTAAGAAGGTGTTTAGCACTGTGCCCAGTTCAATGTCCTCTTTAAAACACTGGCCTGTGCTCACACCTGAACTCCTAACACTTGAGGAGGCAGCTTCAGGAGAATAACCAAGAGTTTGAAGCCAGCCTGGGCTACAGTGTGACACTGTGAATGCCCCTCAAAATAAATAAGACCCTAACACTAAAGCACTCTCCTATGTGGGTCCCGCCAGCTCTTGGCTCTTTTTAGCTCCCTTGTGTAGAGATAGACACAGGCTAGCACCCTTGGGCCACAGGGGACTAAACTCTAGCTTCAGGCTGGGGGGCTGGCTGCCAGCCCTGAGTAGCTGGCAGACTTGTCTCTTAGCTTCTCTGGGTCTCGCACACCTGTCTTTCAGGAGGAAGGTGGCAAGAGCTGACTGGGACTCAGCTGTAGAGATTCTCCTACAGTAGGGCCACCCTCCAGCTGCCAGGATGTGGCCATTTGAAAGTCGAGTTTCACAGGCTCTGCTTAGAACTTGTTGATCCGAGTTCTGTTGTTTGGTCTGAGACGGGGTCTCACTCTGAAGTCCTGGCTTACCTGGAGCTTACCGTAGACCAGGCTCACCTTGAACTTCTGACAGTCTTCCTGCCTCTGCCTCTGCCTCCTGAGTACTGGGTTATAGGCATATAGCTAGTTCTGCATTGGTTTTAACCAGTGAGAACAAGGCATGCTTATGTAGACACATGAGGGCCCCAGGGGGCAGTGAGGCTTCATAGACAGCAGCAGATGGCTTGTGACTCCAGAGCAAGGTGGGCTAGGGTCTTCCCGATGTCTCTGGCTGCAGAGGAGTCAGGTGAATAGTGTCACGCCCCGCTCTCCCTGTGGAGCTGAGCGAAGGGGTGGGATGAGGTGCTGCCTCCTGGGGAGACTTCTGACAAGGGAGCTCTGAGGAGTCTGGTCGCCAAGGCAGAGCTGGGGACAAGATCCTGAGTCTCCCCCAAACCAAGTACTTTCCCAAGGAATCCCAAGAGGGGTGTGCACCAGAGCAGGGTAGGGTTGTAAGGAGAGCATACACACTGACTTCTGAGCCTCTGAGACAGAGCAGGGCTGCCATGTGGAGTCTGTCGCTCACTCTGCCTCTCACAGGTCACCCTGGAGACCACCATCGGCAACAAGAACCCCGCCCTGTGGAAGTATGTGCAGCCTCAGGGCTGCGTGCTGGAGTGGATTCGGAACATCGTGGCAAACCGCCTGGCCTTAGATGGGGCCACCTGGGCAGAGATCTTCAAGCAGTTCAACAGTGGCACGTACGTACGTGCGTGCGTGCGTTCCTGGCCCCATAGCCCCACTTGGGGACCACTAGGGCTCCGAGGCCTTCAGCCCAGTCCCTTCTCTTAGATACTCACTGGAGCAGCTCAAGCTCCTTCCTTGTTTTATACATGGGGAAACTGAGGCTCAGGAATGAAAGGATTTTCTTTTCTCCTCTCCTGAAAGCGTTCCAGGTTTCATGTAGTTCCTTCCTTGTGCCTGGCAGGTATAATAACCAATGGATGATTGTGGACTACAAAGCATTCATCCCGAAGGAGCGCAGCGCCGGAAGCCGGGTGCTTATCATCCTAGAACAGATCCCGTGAGTCTCTGGGGCAGAGGGAGGAAGCACAGCCTAGGGGAGGGTGCCCCTGATGGGGTGGGAGGTTCAGGACTCGGCAGAGAGCCCTCACACTGGCTGGGCCCTCCGAGCTTGCCTCCTCACTTGCTTTGTCTCTCTCCGGGTCTCAGGGGCATGGTGGTGGTGGCCGACAAGACCGCAGAGCTCTACAAGACAACCTACTGGGCTAGCTACAACATTCCGTACGTGCTCTTTTTCCACACTCACCCCGCCCGCCCCCAGTCTGTCCTTCCTGAGGCAGAGTCCTCCCCAGGGGCATTTGAAACATGCAGGACGAGGAGAGCTGTCCCAGCCCCTCTCCTGCAGTTCTGGTAGCCGCTGCAGGGTGACTTGGGACGGCCACACCTTGGGACTGGGTATTGCCAGGTATTCAGCTGGACCCTGTCTCCTGAGAGGTGGAGATGCCCAGAAGTACCCAGGCTGAAGTTGAAGCGTGGCTGGGGTAGCCTGAGTCCCAGGAAAACCAGTCTTAGCTGGGTTCTTCAGAGCTGTCTTACATCCTGTGCTTTCTCAGGATGTAAGGACCTGCCATTGGGTCCTTGTGACCATGATACATGACTATAGCAGCCTATTGTCATTCCACAGATGTGGAAACTGAGGCAGGCATCCCTGGCTCACCCACAGCTCTATGGTCAGAGAATGGTGAGATGGGATTCGGCCCAGAGCCCAGGTTTATCCCTTACAGTACAAGAGGAGGGCCCTGATAGCAGTTCCACTGTGACTATCATCCCATGTCGTCTGGCCCAGCCTCCCACCCCCCGGACTCGTGGGTGACCACTCTTGTCCCAGCAGGTTCTTTGACACTGTGTTCAACGCTAGTGGGCTGCAGGCCTTGGTGGCCCGGTATGGAGACTGGTTCTCCTACACTAAGAATCCTCGAGCCCAGATCTTCCGGAGGGACCAGTCATTGGTGGAGGACATGGACTCCATGGTCCGTCTCATGAGGTGGGCCAGCACACTCCTAGCTTGGTGCAGAGAGCCACCTGTGTGTCTGTGACAGTACCACTGAACCTTGCCACAAGTCTTGGTCTGCAGGTGGCAGGCCTTGCTCCCTGCTGTCCTTGGGGAACCCCTTTCTCCAGTGTGGTTGGGCAGTGTGGTTGGGTCCAAACAGATGCTGTTGAGGAATAGACTGGATGTCTGGCCTGCTAGGAGGAGGGGCCTGGAGAACCTCCCTTAGGAAGAGTCAAGTGACAAGGCTAGGGTGACCCCTTGGAGGGGTGAGGGTAGACCACATCTGGGGTTAGGGTGACCCTGTGGAGGGGTGATGGTCTACATCTGACCCTGCCTGAGATGTGGCTGGTATTAGGAGAAGCCTAGAAAGTTCAGGAAGGGTCAGGGCCACCCTGTGCCATGAGGAGCTTGGCTTTTCTCGAGGGTGACTAGCATCCTTTCCATGTGCATCCAGGTACAATGACTTCCTTCATGACCCTCTGTCACTGTGTGAAGCCTGCACCCCGAAGGCCAATGCGGAGAATGCCATCTCTGCCCGCTCTGACCTTAACCCCGCCAATGGCTCCTACCCATTTCAGGCCCTGCACCAGCGTGCCCATGGTGGCATTGATGTAAAGGTTCGCCACCCAAGCCAGCTGCCACATGCCTTGGGGAAGGGTGGGTGGAGCAGGTGCAGGGTCAGAGGGCAGACCTGGGATGCAGTTGGGTCAAGGTTAAGGGGATATCTGCTTTGGGGTCAGCTTCAGAATGGTGCTCTGAGAGTTGGGCCCCCAGATTGAGCCCTGCCATCTCAGTGGCTTGCTCTCTGGTCTCCAGGTGACCAGCTTTTCACTGGCCAAGTTCATGAGTATGCTGGCAGCCAGTGGCCCCACGTGGGACCAGTTACCCCCTTTCCAGTGGAGTAAATCGCCATTCCGCAACATGCTGCACATGGGCCAGCCCGATCTCTGGACATTCTCACCCGTCAAGGTCCCATGGGACTGAGGATCTGCTCCACCCAGTTGCCTTCATTCTGTGTGGCCAGTAGGGTCACACACCTGCCGCCCACCCTTTGGGGCTCTGTCCTCGCTGCACTCTGGTCTGGGTGGTCTCCTCTGCAGGGACACAAACCCAGAGGGCTCAGAGCTGACTCTCCGTCCTCAAGCCTTCCGCCCTTCATCGCTGTCTTCTCTGCCCTGTCACTGGTAGGCTGGGCCTATGCTTGGCTGTGGGCCTGCTGGGACCCTGGGCGCCCTTCTAGTGCTGGTCCCTCGGTGTGTCCGGGGACGCTGAGGGCTCATCATTGCTGTCACCACTAGCCTGCGGGCCATCACCGCAGGGAGCAGTCCATGTCCCCTTCTCTGGGCAGCTTTCCTGAGGATAGAAGCTTGAAAACAAAACCAAAGTTTCTAGCTGCTTGTAGCTGGAGGGCCTTGAGTGGTCTTTCTGCAGGAGGGGTGCACCATCACCCTATGCTCCTGCCCCCGCAGCCCAAGCCTGCCCAGGCCTCCTGGTAGGTATCCCTGGCTCTACGGTGGTAAGCAAGGCACAGGCTGTACCCCGTTAACCAGGAGGGGCCGTGGCCCTGCTGTGTCTTGTGAGGCAGCAGTGAAGCTGTGGCCTGCTGGCACCACACTCTCCATTGTCCTCACCACCCGCCCTTTCACTCCTGTGCCAGTCCGCCTGCCTACTGTCTGCATAGCCAGCCGCATGTCCACCCAGCCCCTCACCCGTTCACTCTCCCATCCATGTTACCATCTATGCACTCGTCCATCCATCCAGTCACCTGCCCACCCAGCCCTTATCTACCTGTTCACTTACCCATCCTCACCTGCCCACCCACCCAGAACCACACACCCAGAACCTTTCCTTTTGGTTTTGAGGCACAGCCTTTGCTCTGTAACTCAGGTTGGTCTTGAACTTGTGATCACCGTGCCTTCACCTCTCATATGCTGGATTTACATGTATGGGCCACCGTGCCTGTTGTCTGTTTTTCATCTGTCAGTCCACTAATCTTTGTTCACTTGTCTGTTCCTTCTCATATGTCCACTTATCCCTGGTAGTCCCTCTGTCCATCCACCCTTCTGCTCAGCATCCATCTCATGTGCTGCATTCTGGGTCCTTGTCTGGCCTGCCCTGCTAACCACCAAGACCCGAAGTTCTGCTGTGAGGCTCAGAGACCTATAAGAAACCTTGTTAGGAAAGTTAGGGAATGCTGTCTGTGGCGAGCATAAAAGCTAACTGCACTGATGTAAACCAGCAATCCAGCGTCCTGGAGCCCTGCCATTGCTGGGGTTGGGCAATGGAGTGAAAGACCTGCTCTACCAGTACCCTGGGGTCCTGAGAGGTGTAGGTGGCTCTGTCCCAGCCAGCACAGTGTCTGTCAGGTGTTTTGAGTTTTGTTGAGGGAGGATTGTGGGGTGGTTGTTTTGGTTTTTTGAGACAGGGTTTCTCTATGTAACAGCCCTAGCTGTCCTGGAACTCACTCTGTAGACCAGGCTGGTCTTGAACTCACAGAGATCTGCCTGCCTCTGCCTCCTCTAAGTGCTGGGATTAAAGGAATGTGCCACCACTGCCTGACTGTGAGGGCTTTTTTGACACACAGATCAAATTCCTTTCCCCTTCCCTGCCCGCAGACAAGAGTGTACAGGGTTGGTTTCATGCACATGGTGGAGCCGCTGGTGTTTTACGGCTGTCCGTGTCCTGTCAGTAAGGACTTCATGTTAAAATGCAGTGGCCTTGCCTATGCATCCCCAGCTGCTTTGCCCCTACCCTAGATTTCTCTGCTGCTTAGCTGTGGTCCCCTCTCCAGGTTGATGAATGTGTGGGCCCCACTGTTAACACTAGTCCACTGGGAGACCCAAGCCACCAGCATGTGGGTGGGGAGCACTGTTCCTCTGGGAGCCAATGCAGGTATGGCAGGGTGGCTGATGCCTGGGCTGCACACAGACCTCATGTCAAGAGCACACAAAACTCAAGTCTGCTCTTTATAAATATATATTTATGTATTTATTTACAATGAAAAAGTGTACATTATAAGCATGGGTAAAGGAGGGTGGGACCACTGTCAGGTGCATCCCCTGCCCACACTGCTCAAGGGTGCTGGTGTCCCTTCTCGGGGAGGCATCACTTGGGCAGCCCGTTCAGACCCAGCTGCACCTTGAGCGCCTGCAGCTGTGCCAGGCTGATGTTGCTGCCGCCACACACAACGACGACCAGTGAGGCCAGCGAGGCTGGCAGCCGGCCCTCATCCTGCAGCCTGCACACCACACCACTGTACACTGCGGCCAGTGCCGCTCCACACGCAGGCTCCACCAGGATCTTCTCGTCATCTGTGGGAAAGGGGCTGGTCAGCCCTCCACCCCAGTAAGTCTTGGACCAAACCTCTCACTGTGACTGAACCCAGCCTCAGTCTCTACAGCCTGTGCCAAGAGTTCTCAGGTATCAGAGGGTGCCTAGGTGTGTGGCAGTAAGCTGCGGTTATTAATAACTGGCAGCGTGCTACTTTTTCATCCTTTTTGGCTTTTTTCTCCTCCCCTCTGTGACTAGAGTTTCTCTGTGTAGCTCTGGCTGTCCTGGAACTCGCTTTGTAGACCAGGCTGGCTTTGAGCTCTCAGAGATCCTGCCTGTGTCTCTGGAGTGCTGGGATTAAAGGTGTGCAGCACCACTACCCAGGTTCTTTTTGACCATCTTGTTCCAGACTGAACCAAGAGAGTTCCATTACAGACCACCTCCAATCCAGCACATCTCAACCCTTTCCCCTTTGAACCTGACTACCGGGAAGCTCAAAATGGGCACTTGAAAGAAAGGCTGGGTTGTCTTCCCTGCTGTCATGACTAACAGGCTCACTTTTTAAAAAATTAATTATTTTTTCATTTATTTTACATACCACAGTTTCCCCTCGTCTCTCTCCTCCTGTCCCCTCCCCCTCCTCATCCACTCCTTCTCTGTTTTCTTTCAGAAAGGGGCAGCCTCTCATGGGAGTCAACAAAGCATGCCACATCAAGTTGAGGCAGGACCAAGCTCCTCCCCCTGCATCAGGGTTGGGCCAGGCAACTTAGCATGGGGATTGGGTTCCCAAAAGCCAGCCCAAGCACCAGGGACAGGTCCTGATCCCACTGCTAGGGGCCCCACAAACAGACCAAAGTACACAACTGTCACCCACATGCAGAGGGCCTAGGTCGGTCCCATTCAGGCTCCCTAACTGTCGTTTCAGAGTTGGTGTGCTCCCAGGAGCTCAAGTCAGCTGTCTGGATTCCCCTGTCATGACCTTAACCCCCTGGCTTGTACAGTCCTTTCTGTCTTCAATGGGGCTCCTGGAGCTCGGCCCAGTACTTGGCTCCCAGGAATCCACAAAGATGACCCCAGCTAAGATTCCTAACAATACTGGAGAGGGTGCCCGAACTGCCATCTAATGTAATCAGATCAGGGACTATCCTAACTGTCACCAGAGAGCCTTCATCCAGTCACTGATGGAAGCAGATGCAGGCTCACTAGTTCATGAGCAGCTCAGGTGTTTCTTTTTACCACCGACTTGCTGTAGCTTCCATTCATGAGGCATTCTAGGCTGAGGAGGGAGGAAATTAAAGGCAAAAAGGATCCTTGGTACATACCCACGAACTTCTCAATGGCGACCACAGCCTCCTGGTCTGAGATGACCTCAGAGAAAATGGGGTGTTTGTAAAACAGCTTCAGGGCCTGTGCCCCCACAGTGTTCACACCCAAGGCCTTGGCAACACTGGGAGTTGGGAGACAAGGCAGAAGGGTGCACGTGAGAGGCAGGAACTGCAGGTGAGGGGGCAATGGGTAGCCCCTGCCCAGCCCCCAGAACCTGCACAGTGAGTGGTCTTGGCCATCAGACTGGCCTGACTCAGATGTGCCCTGCCCCCAGCTTGTGACCTTCACCTACTTGGCTCACTTGAATGAGTGGTGGGGTAACAGACTTGAGGAACCCAGTCCCCAGCTTCAGGGAGCTGTCCCTCATATGCTTTCTCTTTTTTTTAAGGAGGGAGAAACAAGGTTCAATTTTGTTTAAGCTGCAAATTTGGGGTTTGGTTATAAATTCCTTGTAGGCAAGAGGGTGGTGTCACCCCCATCCCCACCCCCGTGTCCAGGATCAGCCAGGGTCTCGCAGGTCAGATAAGCAGCCAGCAAAGAAGTGAGGCGTGAGGACCTCAAGAAGTGATTAACATTATCTGCCATTATTTACATAAAGACTCGTGTTCAAGGCCCAGACATACCACACATGGCTGTATGACTTTTGACAAACAACCAAAGTCTCATTTTCACTGTGTGTATAACAGGGAGGTGTCAAGCTCACCTGGTTATCTTGGGCAGGGTGACCAGCTTTCCTTCCTTGGTGGCTGCATGGAAGCTGTGGGCGCCGAAGGTCTCCATGGCAATGATGGGCACATCCTCCCAGCCCACCTCTCGAAGTCCCTGGACTACTCCACACAGCAGGCCTCCGCCACCCACTGATAGCACAATGGCCCCAGGCTTGGCACTCAGTGTCTCCTTCAGTTCCTTCACAATGGAAGTGTGGCCTTCCCTGGGCAGGAGAAGGGTGGCAGGTCAGGGCTGGGCTTCCTGAAGACACAATGGATGGTTGGAGATGCCAGCTAAGATCCATATTTGCTTCCATCCCAGGCAGTGGTGAACCCTGGAGCTGGCTCCTGCCCTCTCCATGCCCGCCCCTCCCCAAGAGAGGACGGCTGCGGGAGTTGGTGGATAAACCCCCACTTCCTACCCATCAGTGGACACATTCCTTGGATGCTCATTCCCCACAGATTCTCAGGGTCCCCAGGGGCTGAGGTTCAGTTGCCTGTGGCAGATGCTAGCATACAAGAGTTACCTTCATCAGTGCATCCCCACTTCATTTGTTCCTAGTCACCCCCAGATGAGCTGATCTCTCTGAATCTCTGTATCTGGGGACCCCCACCCCCATTGCTGATGTGTGCATCTGGGTGTTTGCGTGTTCTCTCCTGCTTACATAGGGTGTGCAACATGGAGAACCAGCAGGCATTACACATTATGGCAGATATATGCAGTAAGGAGTGGGGTGGCCCCAACTCACCAGATAAGGGGGTCATCGAAGGGGGAGATGTACACCCAGCCTGGGTTGTTCTTTTCTAGAGCCTTGGCCAGTTGGATGGCCTCGTCCAACATCTGCAGGGCAGTGGGAGTAGGAAGAGAATGAAATGATGGGGGACCTTGTCCAGCTGTCAGGAACCCTCTCACCTGCCACCTGCCGGGCCACACTCACCTCTCCCACTACTTCAACGGTGGCGCCTTCACTCTTGAGCCGCTCGATGGTGAGGGCAGGTGTGGTGTTGGGTACAACGATAGTGGCTGGGATGCCCAGCCTCCTGGCAGCATAGGCAGTTGCCATGCCCGCATTGCCCGCTGTTAGGGTGGCATGGAGAGGGTGTATCAGTAGGGAAGGGTCTGGGACCCTAGGGGGGGCTGGTCATCCCTTTCCTGTCAGGCTCTGAACTCCTGTCTCCTCCCAAGTGACCTCTGCCTCATTCTGGAAGCCCAAATCAGGGCCCCAGAGAAGTGAAGCACCTGTCCTCAGAACACACAGTCCAGGATAGGAAGGGAAAGAAAGCCTCTTGGCCACTTACCTGAAGAACAGACAAAATGTTTACAGCCTTGTTCTGCCCTCTGTGGAGACAAGAGGAGGGGTCAGGCTCCCTCTCAGTTCCTTCCATTGGAACATCCACACTGAACTCACCTTCCTCCTCTTGGTATCTGAACCACCCTCCCCTCAGGCATATCTTTCCCAAGGAGACTGGCTGGGGTAAAGGAGCAGGTGTCAGTCTTGAGAGAATCTCATGGGCGGGCATCCTTAGCCAGAGGAAACCCTGATATGTGTAGCCTATTCTAAAATTATTTTCTTTTTAGGAAGATTGTATTTATTTAAGAGTTATTTTATTGATTTATGTGTATGTGTGCATGTGTTGCCTGCAGAGGGCAGAAGAGAGCATCAGGTGCCCTGGAGCTGGACTTCTAGGTGAGCCACCAACTTTGATGCTGAGAGTGAGCATGGTTCCTCCAAAAGAGCCCAAGTGATCCTACCTGCTTAGCTGTGTCTCCCGCCCAATATTTATTCCTCATTATGTGCATGTGAGTGTAGCTGCTCTTGGAGATCAGAAGAGGGCGTCAGATTCTCTGGAACTGGAGTTACAGGTGGTTGTGAGCCACCATGTGGGTACTAGGAACTGAACCCAATTCTCTGCAAGAGCAGCCAATGCTCTTAACTGCTGAGCCATCTAAACTCCAGCCCTTAAGATGATGATGATGATGATGATGATGATGATGATGATGATGATGAAGAATTTACTTATTTTTTTCAGAGACGGGGTCTTGCTATGCAGCCTAGGATGCTTTCCACCCTTTTTCCACTTTCCACCCTTTTTCCTCAGTATCATGGGTGCTGAAATCTTGGGTGTACATCTGCACCTCTGGCTCTAGAACTGTCAGGTAGGAGGGAGTGCCCTTCCTGCCAGGATGCCACCCTGCCCTGTACCGTCTTGCAGAGGTGCCCAATGCCTCGGATCTTGAAGGAACCAGAGGGCTGAGAGCTGTCCATCTTTAGGTACACACTGGTTCCAGCCACTTTGGACAGGGCCATGCTGTCACGCAATGGAGTCTTCACGTGGAGGGGCCCCTGAGCTGCCATGGCTGGGGGGAGGAAGGAGATTCAAAGAGTCAAGACAGCTGCCCTCCTGAGCTCTATGACCCCCTCCCTCATAACCATGATTTTCAGGAAAGGGCTCAGAATAAAATCTCAGCTGGGCTAGCTACCAGCTAAATAGGTGGCCAAGCCCTCACCTTTGACCCCCAGATTTGGAAGGTCATAAGTTCAGAAACTTCCTTAGGCTGCAGGGGAAGAGTCTTGCACAAACATCCTTAGGCTGCAGCCTTGGGCAAGTTCAAGGGAAGAGTCTTGCACAAATATACTTAGGCTGCAGCCTTGGGCAAGTCCAGGGGAAGGGTCTTGCACAAGCTGGCTCAGAATGAGTCACAAGATGAGGGTGTGGATAAAGCAAGGCCAGGGGAAGTCAAGCCCTGTTTCTGGAAAGTTAAGTGGAACCAATCCCAACCCACCTGCTATGAGCTCAGAACATGTCAGCAAACACAAAAGAAATGAGTCAAGTGGGGTCCTGTGGAGAGTGGCCCTTGGATCCCCAGGACCCCTCCATGCTCAGCATTTTTGTCCTATTGTATATTACTTAATTAAACACATTGTGTGTGTGTGTGTGTGTGTGTGTGTGTGTGTGTGTGTGCATATATGTGCGCACACATAATTATGCAGAGGCCGGAGGTCAACATCTGGTGTCTTTCTCAATTGCTCTCTAGTTTATTTTTTTGAGGCAGGGTCTCTCATTAAGCCTGGAGCCCACTGATTCAGTTAGACTGGCTGGCCAGTGGGCGCAGAGATCCTCCTGTCTCTTGCGCTCCAATGCTGGGCTCGAAGGTAGTTTTTGCTGTGTTTGGCATCTTTTGATGTGAGTTCTGGGGATATGGACAAAGGTTCTCATAGGAAGCCCTTTCACAGACTGAGCCATCTTCTAACCCCATAGATGCTTTAAAAAATT
Source organism: Onychomys torridus (assembly GCF_903995425.1). Lineage (NCBI taxonomy): Eukaryota > Metazoa > Chordata > Mammalia > Rodentia > Cricetidae > Onychomys > Onychomys torridus. The sequence goes on from NC_050464.1 coordinate 32,367,745, forward strand.
ACGTTCTTACCATGTAGCCTAGGCTAGCTTTGAACTTTCGATACTCCTATCTCAGTCTCCCAGCTGCTGGGATCACCGGTGTGCCCCACAATGCCTGGTGTTCAGCGCGTGTATATTTAAAAAAATGAGCCTTTGGGCTTGGTGCAGGCCGGTAATCCTGGTTCTTGGGTGGTGAAGGCAAGAGGGTTAGGCATTCAGGGTCATCCTTGGCTACATAAAACTGTCTCAAAACAGAAGTAAAAAGACCTGGGACCCCAGTATTGGGCTATGAAAGGCTCTCATTCTTTCTCATCTCCTTCTTTCCTTCCCTCCTCCTCCTCCTCTTCCTCCTCCTCCTCCTCATTCTCCTCCTCCTCCTCCTCCTCTTTTAGATACAGTTTCTCTGTGTAGCCCTGGCCGTCCTGGAACTTGCTCTGTAGACCAGGCTGCCCTCGAACTCAGAGATTCACCTGCCTCTGCCTCCTGATTGAAGGTGTGTGCCACCACCACCTGGGGGCTCTCTTTTTTTTTTTTTTTTTTGTTTGTTTGTTTGTTTAAGAACAGAATTTTGTTTTTCCTGGCGAAGGGACCAGAGAGGCAACACAGACCCCTGGTTCACCCTCATCACGCAGTTCCCACACTGAGAGTACTACTCTCGAGGCTACATGACAAGTTCATGTTTGGCTAATGGTACCATGAGGTCCCTTTGGTAGCCATGACAGTGAGGAAGCCTTTGGGTTAACACCAGCTCGGCCACTGTCCCTCTGGAGCCCTGTGAGAAGTCCTAAGAGAGATCCAGGGCCAAGTAGGATCCCACCTAGGGAGAGGGTGACTCCTGGGAGCATCTACATATATGAGTGCTTGCGTGTGCATGCGTGTGTGCATGGGTGTATGTGTGTGCACACGCTCCTACGCGTGCCCATGAGAGACTCAAACTTGTGATTCTCTTGCCTCGGTCTCAAAAGAGATGAACTCAAACTCACTGTGATTCTCCTGCCTCTCAAGTGCGGAGATGGCAGGCAAGCCCACTAGGCTCCTCTTCCTAGTAGACCCCTTAAATGACAGGGATGGCAAACAAGGGTACCTCCAAATTTGTTGTTTTAGCCTTCAGCTCCCAGCTAGCCCCCACCCTGACACACTGGGCCTCCTCTGGACCTAAAAGGCCCAGCTGATGCAACCTCTGGCTAGTAGGTGGCTCCCACCACCTTGCAGACCCCTTCCAGGTGGCTTTGGGGAGCCCCACCTGGTCCCTGCCCCAGGCTGCAACATTGGGGAACCTTTGGAGAAATGGACTGGGTTCTCCGTACTGATTCCCACCCCAGAGGCCAGTCCCACCCGGCTCTGTAGATGGTGAGACTCTCACGAGAGGAAAAAAGTGTAGAGTGGGGGTGGGGGTGGGGTCTTGGCAAAGGTGGCTGTTCTAGGGCACGAGCTCCAGAGCCAAAGTCCCTTCTCCTCTGTCATTTGGCTAATGCGAGCACTCAGCAAACACAGCCTGTCGCATCTCACCCCTGTGCCATCCTGAGCTGGAGGATCCTACCTACCATCATCCCATTTTACAGATCAGAACACAGAGACTTGAATGGATGTGCCCCAGCCCCTCTCCCCTTCCCCTGGGTACCAGACTCTGGCTGTCCCTGGCTGTCAGTTCTGGGATGCGGCTGAGGCTGGGGGGGCCACGTACCCGGCACAGAAGGAGCTGGACAGAGCGAGCGAGGGGTAGATTGTGTCTGTGTCCTGGGAGAGTAGAAGGTTGGCAGGACGCTCTGCTCCAGGCCTTTATTCTCCGGAGGAACCTCTGGGCAGCCAATAAGGGCCCAGGCAGGCCACGCCCCCCAAATAGCCACGCCCTCTGGTCCAGGCTGGGGCGGTGGCAGGGGAGGGCGCTCAGGCCTGGTCTCCATCCTGGCCTCCCACTCTGTCACCTCCCCTTTCCCCCTGGTTTCTTCACTTGCAAGTAAGACACTTATCTCCCAAGGGCTTGTAGGACCTGGGGGTGGGGATGGGGGTAGCACTAAAGAGCCCTTGCCAGGGGCCCTGGGGGTTCATCCCACAACTACAGAAAAGCCGGGACAGGAAGTATGTGGCCAAGAAACAGCCACAGCTCAGCCACATGGTGGCTCACACTTGCGACCCCTGAGCAGCAGAGGCAGAGGCAGGAGAACTAAGAGTCTGAGGCCAGCCTGGACTAATGAGTGAGCTCTTGTCTCAAAAATAGAAGGAAAGGGGGAGGGGAGAATGGGACTCAGCCACCGAACCCCAAATTAGTGTCAAACCATAAAAGAGGTTTATGTAGAGTGGAAATGAGGCTCGGGTCACAGAGGTAGCAAGAGGCAGGATTTGGGCGGGACTCCCAACCCTGTGATTGACAGAGCTGCTTACTGCCATCCTCTAGGGACTCTTCATATAAAAATGGGCAGATGGGAAAGACCCAGGGGACTGGGTTCAAATCCTGGCTCTACTGTTACTAGATAAGTGGTTCAGAGCAAGAACCTTGCCCTCCCACAGCCTCTGTTTGCTCATTTGCAAATAGGGATGATGCCAGCACCTCCGTGCCAGGCTTTGGAGAAGTGAGTGTGGGTTAAGTGAGAAGCTTGAAACTGAACAGGCAGCCAGTGTGTGTTAGTAGCCTTCATCATCACCATCACTGCAATCACTACTGACATCACCACCATCATCTTCATCACTACTATCTTTATGACAATCACCATCATCATCATCACCACCACCACCGCCGCCGCTGCCACCACCACCGCTGCCACCACCACCATCACCATCATCACTACTATTTTTATGGCAATCACCATCATCACCACCCTCATCACCACCCTTATCATCAATACCACCATCATCATAACCACCACCATCATCATCAACACCACCATAATTATCACCATCAACAACTATCACTACCATGACCTAGAACTAGGAGGTATTATATCTAAAACCTCTTCCAGCTCCACTCCGAGCCTCTGGCTTGTTTCTGGCTGTATGCAGAGGCCTATGTATCCACAAGGGTACACACACACACACACACACACACACACACACACACACACACAGACAAACACACAAACATATGCACAGGCATGTGCCCTGACTGCTTCTTTCCTTTCTCTGGCCTCCCCAACCAAGAAAGCTCTCTTGTCCCATTGGCTGGGCCAAGAATACTGATAAACACAGTGTGACTATGGCATAGTTGGCTTGCCCAGGAACCCCCTAGGCAGAACAAGCTGCATGTTGTCATTGGTCCCCCAATCACCCACAACAGGTGACCATAGATAGGGTGTAGGTCAAGGACATGAGACAGGCAAGCTGGGATGACATGGATGCCACAAAGCCCTTGTGTGGATACAGTCACCTACCTTGTGTCTCTCTTTACCAGCACCTATTGCCAAAGTAATGGGGTCCTAGTCACATGCCATGTATCTCCTGTGTGTGTGTGTGGGGGGTCATCTCATGTGTGACAAGACACACAAGTGTATGGGCTACCTTTGTCCCATGCTGTAGTGAGGACAGGCCTGGAGGATGGCATTTGCTAAGAGTCATCAAGGAAGAGGGTAACTTGGAACATGCTATCTTGGGGACTCAGAGTCTTTAGGGAACACAGACCTGATGGAGAGAGTTGAACTGAGGACAGACGAGTGGGCTGAGCAGTTTGGATAGACCTGGAGGGTCTAGATTTCATGTTTTAGATTAAATTTGAGTCATGGTCTCATGTAGCCCAGGCTGGCCTCCAACTCACAAAGTAGCTGAAGATATCCTTCAAATCCTGATTCTCCTGCCTCCACCTTCAGAATGCGGGGATCATAGGCGAGTGCCTACTTTACTTGGTACTGAGGATCAAACTCAGGATCTTCAGACTTCTCAATAGAGACTGTGAAAGCTAGAAGGTCCTGGACAAATGTTATGCAGACACTAAGACACCATGGATGCCAACCCAGACTATTATACCCAGCACAATCAGGACCTTGTACATGCTGAGAAAGCACTCTCCCAGGTCAGCCATATTCCTAGCCCTGACCTTTACCACCTTTTCCAACCCTTTCACATACGCCTCCTTGCCACACCTTGACAGTACAGCCATTCTCAGAGTGGGGTGATTTTTGCATCCAGGGAGCTCTGGACAGTCTCTGGAGATATTTTTTAGTTGTATCAGATTGAAGAATATAATAGTTCCACACAAAGCCCGGGGCAGCTGTCCTAGAACAGACTCCAGTGGCTGCCTCTGAGGAACTGCTCCAAGGGGACATGAACGACACCTTCAGCTCTCCTTGTTTTGGTGCTGTGGCCATGACTTAAGCTCAAGGGTACAAAACACCTTCTATCCAACTGCTCCTGAACCAGAGCCCTGAGAGGCCCTGAATGGAGCTGGTGGCTCACACCTGTCATCCTAGCTCATGGGAGGCTGAGGCAGGACAACTGTTACAGGTGTGAGGCCAGACCGAGGTCCAGAAAGAGATTGTGTCTCTAAAGAAAATAAAAAGTGGCCAGGTGTGGTGGCATACACCTGTAAACCCGGCACTTAGGAGGCAGAGACAGGAGGCTCAGGGGTTTGAGGTCATCCTTGGCTACCTAGTGGGTTCAAAGCCAGCCTGGGATACATGAGACCCTGTCTCAAAAGAATAAAATAATACTTATGCACACACACACACACACACACACACACACACACACACAAAACAATAAATAAATAAGTAAATTTAAAAACATTAAAAAAAAAGAGAGAAAAGAATTTGTCTGAACAATGAGCCGCCCTTGTTTTGGACTCTGTGTTCAACCTCTGTGGTCCCAGCGGAGGGCTTGGCAGCCACTGGGCTCTTTACACTGTGGTCACCTGCTGCAGCCCTCACTAGATGAGTGCGAGGTCCAGGAACCCTCTTGGGTTTCCCGGTGGCACTGTCCATTGCTGACTCCCACTGTGCGTCATTCCTAGTGACAAACAGTCTTTGCTGATCCCTGATGTGTAAAACAAGCCACCAAGCCAAGGTCAGGACCCGGCAATAGCTGGAGCCTCTCCCAGGGGTTATCATTACCCATGGTGACCCATGCTGGACGTGGGGAGCTGGCCAAATCCAGCACCCTGAGAGACCCTGAAAGAGACACGGCCATAGCTCAAGTGAAGAGGTCTGCAGTTAAAAAACCCTCACCCCCCAAGTGCACGTGCACTGTTTAATTTGAGGTAACAAGGGTGTTTTTTTTTTTCTTCTCCTAGGGGTTGCAGCAAATCCAGCAGCCAAAGCAACTTGGGTGGTAACTGTTGAGTTACATGGGAACCTTCTGTGCCTCCAGCCCAGGGCATCCCTTCAGGGGCAGTGGACAGCAGTGTCAGGGACTCCCCCACCCAACTCTCCATCTCTGTCACAAGCTCTTGCCATTTCTGTGCGGTCCAAGGGGTTTTGTTCTATGAGACCGAGTCTTGCTATGTAGCCCAGGCTGGCCTGGAACTCTTCATTTTCCTGCTTCAGCCTTTGGAGTGCTGGGATTAGAGGTATACACCATCATGCCCAGATTAGCTATGAGTCTGTTGGTTTGTTTGTTGCAGGTTCTCCTGTATCCCAGGCTGACCTTGAATTTCCTTTGTGGTCAAGAATCCTGCTTCTACCTCCCAAGTGTTGGGATTACAGGCACTCACCACTATACTCAGTGCTTAGGTATGAATTTTTTTTAAAGGTTTATTTGTTATGTATACAGTATTCTGCTTGCATGTTTGACTGTGCACCAGAAGAGAGCATCAGATCTTGTTATAGATGGTTGTGAGCCACCATGTGGTTGCTGAGAATTGAACTCAGGACCTCTGGAAGAGCAGCCAGTGCTCTTAACTTTTGAGCCATCTCTCCAGTCCAGGTATGAATTTTTAAGCCTCTTGGGAGGTGCACCTGGGTTGAATGTCCCTCAAAGCTTGGTTCCTGGTCTCTGTGCTGGGTGACCCAACTAGTCACATTACCTTTTTGCACCTAATTCTTTCCCTTGTCCTGGGCAGATGAGTTGTGGTGGGGAGTGTCTCTGCCAGGGTTTCAAACTCAAATACACCCAAGTTTCAGTCACGAGCTTCTGGGTGCTGGGGGGCAACTGAGTGGGGGGATAGGGTGACTGTAGGACTGTGGCCTTCCAGAGAGGGTGGTATAGCTTAGCTTGGCTGATGGAAATCATGCTGAAAGGCTGGATTCTCAGGTCTGCAATGATCGAACTTCTTGGTCAGGGATGGGGAGTCTTTGAACTTGGCCAAGGAGCCACGCTGTGTTGTGTGTGGGGGAAGATCCAGATGCCGACACTCTCCCTTGGTCGCTGTTCACTGGCTGCACATGTGACTTCGTCTGCCAGGTCCCTGGTCCCGCCTCGTGGCTCAGAACTCCCCGTGCAAGCAAGGAAGACTATGAGGTGAGACTCGTGACTGAGGCTGGTTGGCAAGTGTCAGAGGCTCCACGTACCTCAGCAGCAAGGTCTCTTTGTCCCGGGAACAGGATGCACAGCTGGGGCTGAGGTGGTGAAATAAGGATTAATGAGCAACCCAGAGGACTGGCATGGTGGCTGTTCAGTGGCCTGAGGTGTCAGGGACAGGCGCTGGCTGACAAGCATAGCCTCCCTCCCTCCCTGCTCCCCGTTAGCCTTCCAAGCCCATCTTCTCCCTCATTCCAGCCAGCAACTGTGGAGCCCAGCCCCTCTGCCATTCAGCCTCTGGCTCTGTCCCTGCTCTGTGATCTTGCGTCAATGACTCAGTTTCTCCGAACCTGTTTCCTCAGCACAGGGGATCATTGGATTTTTTTTTTTTTTCTTTTTGGTCCAGGTAGTTGTACATTCTGTGATGGAATGATGGCACAGGCTTCTTTGCAACTTTTGCTGTATTCTCAGGGAACCATAGGACAGACAACAGAGCACCAGCTGTGGGCTCCAGTGTCTCACACACACATGTGCTCTACGAGGACAGGAGCCTTGTGTCCCTCCCCACAGTGGTGCAAACAAGGCACAGAGAGGCTGAGTGACTTGCCTAGGGTTCCTCAGCCAGGAAGTGGTGCCGCTGCTACTGTGGGTGGCAGAGCCGGGCTGAAAGATCTGTGTCCTAGATACTGAATGCACTGCCTCCCCCGTAGGAGCCCGCCCTGTGCCTATTCTGCTTTCTTTCATTTCTCTGTTTTCATTAAAAAAAAAAATTAAAAATTACATTGGTTTATTCTCTGTGTGTGTTGGTGCACATGCATGCTACAACAGGTACGTGGAGGTCAGAGGTCAATTTTTTGGCGTCAATTCTCTTTTTCCTTCCACCATGTCGGTCCTGGGAACTGAGTTCAGGCCATCAGTTTGCTGACAAGTGTTCTCACCTAGCAAACCATCTCAACAGCCGTGTGTGTGTGTGTGTGTGTGTGTGTGTGTGTGTGTGTGTGTGTGTATTTGAGACAGTCTTGCTGTTGAATTCATGGCAATCCTCCTGCCTCAGCCTCTGAAGTGCTGATATTACAGGTGTACCAGTACTTGGCTTGTTCTATGACTTAATAGTTTTCTTAAAAAAAAAACAAAAAAAAAGATTTGGCTCAGCACAGTGATGCACACCTTTAGTCCCAGCACTCGGGAGGCAGAGGCAGGAGGATCCCTGTGAGTTTGAGGTCAGCCTGGTCTACAGAGTGAGTTCCAGGGTAGCCAGGGCTACATAGTAAGACTTTGTCTCAAAGCACCAATCCAAATCGAAACAAACAAGCAAAAAAAGAAAGGAATTATTATTATTAATTTTGGATCTTCGAAACAAGGTTTCTTCATGTAGCCTTGGCTCTCCTGGAGCTCGCTCTGTAGACCAGGCTGGCCTTTAACTCAGAGAGATCCTCCTGCCTCTGCCTCCCCAGTGCTGGGATTAAGGGTGCTTGCCACCACTGCCTGGCTTATTTTTAATTGTGTGTATGGGGTGTGTGGGGTTACTCACATGTGCATGCAGGTACCTGTGGAGGTGTCAGGCCCACTGGAAGTGGAGTTACAGGCCATTGTGAACCACTTGATGTAGGTGCTGGGAACTGAACTTGAGTCTTCTTCAAGGGCAGCACATGCTCTTAACAACTTAGCCAGCAGCCCCCTTGCCCTGTGTGTGTGTGTGTGTGTGTGTGTGTGTGTGTGTGTGTGTGTGTAAACTCGCATGCACAGTGTGCATCTATAATCCTAGCACTTGGGTGGTGGAGGTGAGAAGATCAGATGTTCAGTCATCTTCATTTTCATAGCAAGCTTGAGGCTAGCCTGGATTACACACGATCCCATGGCAAGAAAAACTAGAGACTCTATTCCTAGGGGCAGGCGGTAGAGAGCTTATCTGACCTTGCAAAGCCCCGGGTTCCATGCCCAGCGATGGGGATGAGAGCCTTGAGAATCTGCGATTGGTATGCCAAAGGCATGTCATTAATGCAGATCCTTGTCTACGGCTGAGGGATTCCTCTACCAGGAAGCATTTCTCCAGATCCCACACTACAGCCACTACAGAGACCTGATCTCTGTCCCTTTGGGGTCCCCAGGGCCTCGGGCAAGACTGGGCACTGGACAGTGGATGGGGGCGGGGTAATGCGAGGGCAGAAGTGAGTTGGGAGGGTTCCCAGTTGCAGATCATGGCTAAGCAGTTCCATCTGACCCCAGGTAGCCAAGGGTTAATCATCAATCTTGGGAGGGAGAGGTCACACTTCCCTAAGGGACACCTATGGTACCCGATCCTTCCTCAATCTTGCCTCTCATTTTGTATTTATGGAAACTGAGGCTCAGGATGGATGAGGCCGCATTGTTCAGTGAGATGGGGACAGAGGGGACACAAGAGTCTGACCCCTTCTTCATGGGTGCTGGAGAGCCGACCTTGGGTCTTCACACTTGCATGGGATGCATTTACCCAGAGCCGTCGCCCCAGACCCTTGTAAGTACTTCTGTGACCCTTACAATCCCCGCCCCCACTCCACACCTGCCTGGGCTCCTGACATCCCACCTGCTCCCACCTCCCACAGCACGGGCATCCCGAGTGCGGGGAGAAAGCAGGGGACATGCTATCTTGTTTGAGGTTAAAGGTCTCAGGACTTGGCAGGTGTTAGGTGTCTAGTAAATATTTATTTATTGAATGCATCAAGCCATTGCTGTGGATAGTTAATAACAGCCAGGCTGCTTCTGCTGGCTGTGAAAAAGCAGAGGTAGGAATGTAGTGTGAGTTTCCCATTCAGACAGGGTGGCAGGGTGACTACCAGCTGCCCTTGTCTTCTTTCTATCTTCCTTTTACTTATTTATTTTTTTATTTGCAGGACAAGGTCTCTCTATGTAGCCCCAAGTGTCCTGGAACTTGCTATATAGACCAGGCTGGCCTCGAACTCAAGGGATCCTCCTGCCTCTGCCCCCAGAGTACTGGCATTAAAGGCGTGCGCCGCCATGCCTGGTCTGCATCTTTGTTTTCTCGGCTCAAACCTAAGCTGACCTCCATGTGGTCCAGGGAACATGGCCTGACCTAAGGACAGCTCTGGATATGTCAGATCTAGGGTGGCTGTGTTATGAAGGTGGTCCAAGGTGAGAAGTTCTTTCTGCCTCTTGCTGGCCAGTCCCTGTGGATGTATGCATTCCTTCCCGAGCCTCCATTTCCCCATCTGCCAGATGAGCCCAGGTCATTCACAAGCCATGAGCTGCATGAGGAAAGAAGGGAGGGTTGAATATCCCCATGATTCCATCTTGGCTGTTTTTGCTGTTGAGTCTTTACCGGGACCCAGAATCGGGAACTGTCCCTTTAACAGGGAGGAGGGGCCGGGCCCTGGTGGCGGAAGCTGATCTTTGGCCTGTGAGTCCAGGTTGGTCCTGGCTGGGCTGTAGGCTGTGCTGGTCCAGGGACTGTTCTCCGGGAAGGTAAGGGTGGCATTGTGGGAGTGGCTGGGGGCTGTGGGGCAGCAAGCGGGTGTGAGGATGTCTACTACTCCAGGAGCGTCTGTCCTGTCTTGTCACCCCACAGGAGGCGGGGCCCGGGGCCCCTGAGGGTGGATACCAGATTGTGCAGGTGGTCAGCCTGGCTCTCGAGACTTTCTCCTGATTCAGCTGCTGTATGCCACCCAAATGGCCCCTGGGGAAAGCAGCCCAGAACTGTTGGGGCTGGAGTGAGGCCTGGGGAGAATGGGCAGCCCTTTTAAGTGAGTTCCAGTGAAGAAATCACAGGCCTTCTCTCTCCACAATAGGACAGGGAGGTCCAGCCTCTTGCTGAGATCCACCAGCTGCCACAGTGGGGAGTGGACCAATGGGGTCCCTAGGCCTTGGCTCAGATGGGTCCCCACCCTGATGATGATGAGGTTGTTGTCATCAAGGGGGCAGAGAGGCCTGGGGACAGAGCCAAGAGTTTTAGCCCTTTTTTGTTCTTTTTTTTTTTCTTTTTTTCTTTTTAAAGACAGAGTTTCTCTATATAACCCTGGCTGTCCTGGAACTCACTCTGTAGACCAGGCGGACCTCAAACTCACAGGGATCTGCCTGCCTCTGTCTCCTGAGTGCTGGGATTAAAGGTGTGTGCCACCATGACTTTGTGAGTTTCATCTCTTAAGGATACTTGTCAGTGAAGTACCAAACAGCCTCATTTTCAATAACTAATAATGATGGTGATGAAGAGGAGGAGGAGGATGACGATACGGACAACCCGGTGGTTAAGATGCTGCACAGTGTGGAAGCCCACACCTGGGTTTGAACTCTGAGCCACAGTTCCTGACCTGTGGCCTTGTGTGCCAAACCCACTGGGTCACAAGTTATAAAATGGAGTCACATGCAGGACTCTGTCAGGGTTTCTCAGTGCATTCTGAGATAATACGGAAGGAGCTGTGTGGTGGGTATTGTGTTCCCTGAAATATTGTGTGCTCCCCAAAATAAACAAATTTGGGGTCAGAGAACAGACAGCCACTAGAACAAAGACAAAAATGGTGGCTAGAAAATGGAAAGAGCAAGCCATAGCAGAAGTGGGGTGGTGGTGGTACACACCTTTAATCCCAGCACTTGGGAGGCAGAGCTAGCCGGATCTCTGAGTTCAAGGCCACTTTAGAAACAGCTAAGCATGGTGACCCACACCATTAATCCCAGGGAGTGGGGGCAGAAAGAGAAAGGTATGTAAGGCGTGAGGACCAGGAACTAAAGGGGTAAAGCATGTAGTTAGTTAAGCATTTGGTTGAGCATTTTGGCTGGATAAGCATTTAGGTTTTGGAGCAACACAGTTCAGCTAAGAGCCATTGGGATGAGGACTCAGAAGCTTCCAGCCTGAGGAAACAGGATCACCTGAGGAACTAGCAAGGTGAGAAAGCTGTGGCTTGTTCTGCTTCTCTGATCTTCCAGCATCCACCCCAATAACTGGCCTCGGGTTTGATTTCATTAATAAGAGCCTTTTAAGATTCCTGCTACAGTGCTGGGCATGGTGCCTGGCTCCCAGCAAGCCTCACACAACAGTTAGCTCTTATCAAGGCACACCGGGTACAGTGGGCACCCTCACTTCATGGCTGAACTTCATCTTTGTGAGGACCTCATGCCGTACAATACTGCATCTAGTGTGTGGCCTGGTTCATGCTTCGCTCATTCCTATTTTTCTGGTCCAAGAGGTCTTCCCTGGCTCCATGCCCAAAGGAGACCCTCTTGTTCATCTTTAATATTCACAGGTTCCTATTATTTTTCTTGGTTTATAGTAGATCCCCTCATCAAACTACAGGCTGTCTCTAAGATGGATGTCTGTCTTCCCCACCGAGCCATCCCTGGGTCCCAAGCCCCAGCCAGGACCTTGACAGTGCTCTCTAGCACGGCAGCATTGGTAGAAGGTCCCAGTGAGGGAACCCGTCTAGAGGATTCAACCTGGAGCCTGGCAGTGGGTGCCAGCGGTTCATGCACACCACAGCCTGCGAGTTGGGGTGTGTGCATTTGTTCCCATTTAACAGAAGAGGAAAGAGGGGCGGAGTGGTTGAGACACGTGAGGCACATAACTGGCTTTTGACTTTGGTCTCTGGTTAGCCCCCAAAGCTATGATCTGGGGTTGCAAGACTGAGGTGAGAGCCAAGCTGGTGGTGTGTCTCAGTCAGGGTCACCATGGCTGTGATAAACACCGTGACCCAGAGCGACTCGGGGAAGAAAGGGCTTATTTGACTCACACTTCCACATCACTGTTTATCATCAAAGGAGGTCAGGACAGGAACTCAGGCAGGGCAGGAACCCAGAGGCAGGAGCTGAGGCAGAGGCCACGGAGGGGTGCTGCTCCCTGGCTTGTGCCCCATGACTTGCTCGGCCTGCTTTCTTATAGAGCCCAGGACCACCTTCCTAGGGATGGCACCACCCACCCTGGGCTGAGCCCTCCCCCATCAGTCACCCATCAAGAAAATACACAACTGGCTTTCCCACAGGCCAGTCTGGTAGGGTCATTTTCTCAGCTGAGGCTCCCTCTTCCGAAATGACGCCAGCGTGTGTCAGGCTGACATGAAAACTAGCCAGCACAGGGGGTTTGGGGACCAAGTACAGCTCATAGGCACCCTTTCCCTGTGAGAGGTGCTGAAAGAGACGAGGTGGGTCTGCTCTGTCTTTACCTTGTCTGGGGAGTTCCGGGGCCATCCTGACAAAGGGTCAGATTCACTGACCAGTTTCCTATTTGAGTCCCTTGAGTAAGAGTGGGTAGGAAGTTCAGGCTTGGGGCCGGGGAGCGGGGGAGACCCGACCGGGTTCGACTTGCCCCCTGGTGGCTGACCTTGGAACTGCAAAGGGCCTCACCCATCTTTTCAGCCATAGAGACCAAGAGGAGCGGTTTTATTTTTGTTTTTGCCCCTTTTCTTTGGTGGTTTGAAACAAGGCCTTCTCAGTACGTTGTAGCTGAGGCTATCCTTGGACTCACTTTGTAGCCCAGGCTGGCCTTGAACTGAGGCAGGAGGACTGCCTCAGTTTCCTGAGTTTGAGTGCAGGGATTATAGGTGTGAGCCACCACTCAGCTTGTTCCTTTTCCCAACATTCCTTCCCTCAGTTCTCACTTGTTTGTTTTTCATTCATTTATTTATAGACGAGGTCTTTCTATGTAGCCCCGGCAGGCCTATAACTTGCTTGGTAGACCAGGCTGGCCTGGAATTCGTAGATCCTCCTGCCTCTGCCTCTTGCATGATGGGATCAAAGGGTGGAACCACTACCACACTCATCTTCCTCCTACCTTTTAAAATTTTATTTATTTATTTATTGATTGATTGATTGGTTTTTTGAGACAGGGTTTCTCTGTGTAGCTTTGGAGGCTGTCCTGGAACTCCTTTGTAGCCCAGGCTGGCCTTGAACTCACAGAGATCCACCTGCCTCTGCCTCCTGAGTGCTGGGATTACAGGCGTGCGCCACCACACCCCGGCTCTAAAATTGTATTTCTTATCAGTGTTGTAAGAATGTGTGTGAGTGTGTGTGGGTGTGTCAGAGGACCACTCTGTAAGCTAAGATCTCGCCTTCCACCTTTAAGTGGTTCCTGGGGATCAAACCCAGGTCATCGGGCTTTTGAGACAAGTAGCATTTGTTGAATCATCTCACCAGACCCTTTTGCAATCTTTTAAAATTAAAAGATTGGTTAATTTTGGTTTTTCGAGACAGGGTTTCTCTGTGTAGCTTTGCACCTTTCCTGGAACTCACTCTGTAGCGTAGGCTGGCCTAGAACTCACAGAGATCCGACTGCCTCTGCCTCCCAAGTGCTGGGATTAAAGGCATGCGCCATCACCGCCCGGCTCAAAATTTATTTTTATGTGTATGTGTATTTGTCTGCGTATATGCCCACGTGCATACCATGTGGAAGCTGTGTTCAAGCTGGCCAGAAGAGGGCATTGGGCTCCCTAGAATGGGAGTTAGAACTGTGAGCCACCATGTGGGTGCTGGACTCCTTGGCAAGAGCATCCAGTGCTCTTAACCGCTGAGCCATCTCTCCAGCCCCGCCCCCCTTTTCTGTTTTGAGATGGATCTTGTGTAGCCCTGGCTGGCTTCAAACTTCTTATGTAGCTGACGTAAAGTCACCATCCCACTGAGTTTGGACAGATGTAGACCATTGTAAAGCTACCTATGTACATCAAAACACAAAAGAAAGGCTTACAGGCCAGTGTGATGTCACAGCATTATACTCCCAATGCTAAGCAGGGGGAGGCAGGGGGATGGTGGGTTCCAGGCCAGCCTGGGCTACTCACGGAGACCCTATCTCTCAATGGCAACTACAACAAAAGCATCTTTGCTTTTAGAGATAATACAGGCCATGGCTAGATAACTGGGAACCGATAACCAGGAAGAGGGCAAAAGACTGCCAACGGCAGAGGTAAGGGGGTAAGGAAGAGCCCTGCCCCCCTGCCACCTGCTTTTTGTTTTTTGGTGGAGCTGAGGATCGAACTTAGGGCCTTGCGCTTGCTAGGCAAGTGCTCTACCGCTGAGCTAAACCCTGCCACCTGCTTAACCAGTGTTTTTTTTTTTTTTTTTTTTTTAAAGATTTATTTATTTATTATGTATACAGTGCTGTGTCTGCATGGCCAGAAGAGGGCGCCAGATCTCATTACAGATGGTTGTGAGCCACCATGTGGTTGCTGGGAATTGAACTCAGGACCTCTGGAAGAGCAGCCAGTGCTCTTCACCTCTGAGCCATCTCTCCAGCCCTAACCAGTGTTTTATATGGAAAAATTATGAATGAATGAATGAATTTTTATTACTCTTCGGTCACACTCTGTGTCCCCAGCACTATGGACAAGCCACAGACAAGCCACTGTTACCCAGGACCTTGAAGCTCGGAAGCCAGATTGGCTTTGGGGTGACCAGGCTCAGGGGCCTTGGCCGCCCTTCTCCTGATATAGTTAAGGAATCTAAACAGTGCATGCCCCCCCCTTGCAGGTCACCTCTGTGTCGCAGGAATGGAGGGAGCCTTGGCAGAGCGTGTCAGGGTGGAGCCTTTCCACAGGGTCACCCCACTGCTGGAGAGCTGGGCACTGTCTCGGGTGGCAGGCATGCCCGTCTTCCTCAAATACGAGAATGTGCAGCCAGCTGGCTCCTTTAAGATCCGGGGCATCGGACATTTCTGTCAGCAGGTGAAGGAGGGTGGGCCCAGGGCTGGGGCGGGGAGTGAGGTCACACAGGGCTGGGGAGGAGGTGGGGGCAGGTTAGAGGGAGAGGAGTGTTGGGCGTGGATGGAGCACCCCGCCACATCCCACAAAGGCCTCCATGACTGGAGTGACCCCAACTCCATCCTTTCTCTCTCCAGATGGCCATGAGGGGATGCAGACATCTGGTGTGCTCCTCAGGTGACCCCATTCATCTCTGTTTTGCTAGGAGTCCTTAGGACTGGTGTGGGGCAGGGGAGCCAGCTAGAGTATCTGTCAAAGGCTTGGTTTCCTCCCTCCCTCCTTCCTTCCCTCCCTCCCACCTTTCTTTTCTTTCTTTCTTTCTTTCTTTCTTTCTTTCTTTCTTTCTTTCTTCCTTTCTTCCTTTCCTTTGTAAAGGCTACAGGACTCCTGATCCTCTTGTCTCTACCTCCCAAGTGCTGGGATTACAGGTTTGCACCACCACAGCCCAGTTTAGCTTCCTTTCACAGTCTCAGACAGCCACACCATCTGTTTTCAGTCCCTTCCCCATAATCCTAGATTTGTGGAGGTCATAAGCGACAGAGACCCATCTCACAGAGGTTTCAGCTGCAGGCTCCAAGTTCCGAACATGCTCGGGATAAATAGCTTTCAGGCATGGCTGGATCCAGCCACTCTCTTTGGTCCCTCTCCGTCTCTTGCTTTTTCTTCTCTTTTGCCTCTTTGTCCAGGCCACACGCTAGCCTGAGCAACATACTCACCCCTGAAGCAGTAATGAGTGAGGAGGTTGAGTTTTTTTTTCTGATTGGCTTGATGTAGATCAGATGTCTCCTTCTGCCAGCCGCGGAGCCCATACACAGGTGACATACAGGGAGAGGTTGGCATGCAAGGTCTGAGGAACTCCTCTCTCCACTGCCCCCAGGGGGCAATGCAGGTATTGCAGCCGCATACTCAGCTCGGAAGCTGGGCATCCCTGCCACCATCGTGCTCCCAGAGACCACTTCCACGCGGGTGGTGAGGCGGCTGGAGGGGGAGGGGGCCGAGGTCCAGCTGACTGGGAAGGTAAGGAGTGGAAAGCAAGAGCAGAGAGCCGGGGAGGGCTGGGTGGGGTGCTGCGTCCTCCCCCGCCGCACTCCAAGGCCTCTGTTTATTTTGGACGGACCCTGGCCAGAACCAGCGTTTCGTCTTCAGTCCTCTCTCGGGAGGGTGGACGGGAGAGAGAACGGGTGGGACAAGGGTTTGGCACTGTAAGCACTGGGACCTCTGGACCTGCTGTCCCACCCTGAGAAGACTTCTGTCAGAGGGCTCGAGAGTGTTCCCCATCCTCACTGACTCTTGGTACTGGGACCTGAAAGACTGGCAGTTTGATAAGACAAAGTCTTCGGTGATGGCTGTGTTATGTTTTGCTTTGAGACCCCCAATGAGAAAGTAATGGGAACATCAGAAGACCCCCTACACTGAAGCTGCCTCCGTAACCATGGTGCCCAAAGCTGCCTCTAAATACCGTACAGTGGAGCCTCCTTCCTCCTGGCCTTTCCTTCTTCCCTTTCCTTCTGCTTTTTTTTTTGTTTTTGTTTTTGAGACTAGGTTTTTCTGGGTACCTCTGGCTGTCCTGGATCTCACCATGTATCCCAGGCTGGCCTCGAAGTCACAGAGATCCACTTGCTTCTGCCTCCCGAGTGCTGGGATTAAAGGTCTGCACCACCACATCCTGCTAATTTCTAACTTCTCTTCTTCCTTTCCTTTAGCATCCACTCACCCATCCATCTATGCCTGAGTAGGGCGGGGCGGAAGGGGAGGCAGCCCACTCTGCAGGGCAGGAAGCCCACACGGCAAGGCGGGAAACCACCTGGGGTTTCCTCAGAGCTCATGAAGGTTGTGCCACTGAGTGGGACATAGCAGCTATTACCCACAACTCTCAATCCTTATTGGTGGAGTCTGCCCCAAGCACACACTCCCTGTAAGTGCAGCCTACTTTGTGTACTACCCAGACAAGCTCTATGATCAGGGGACACCTGGAAGGTGAGCTCTGGGTGACCTGAGGTGGGCACAGGTGTCAGAGGCCAGCTCTGCCTAAGTCTATGCTTTAGTTCATCTTGGGCCATCATTGGGTGACGGAGGCTCTCCTGGCTTCAGGGACCCAGACGATATGTGAGGGATCTGTCCCCTCCTGTGGGCCCGAAGTGGGTTCCATGTCACCCGTCCTGGGGTTCATTGGCTCTGTACACCCTGAGCAGTTCTGGCCCTGCTGTCAGACATTTGGATCCCTTTGAGTTTGAGGGACGCACATGGTGTCCTTTGGTTCATGCAGAGGTTGTGGTCCTCATCCTGGGAGTATGGTCTTGCTCAGGGAGGAGACTCCAGTCTCTGCCATAGTCCCTGTGGAGTCTGCACCCCAGCTTTTTCCAGGGCCTCTACTTCTCTTTAGGTCTGGGACGAGGCCAACACAAGGGCACAAGAATTGGCTACGAGGGACGGCTGGGTGAATGTCCCACCCTTTGACCATCCCTTGATATGGTAAGGCTTGAGGGACCCTCATTGAATCAGGGCCAGAGGAACCTCCAAAGCCAGGCAGACATGGGTTCAGACCTTGTTTCTTGGGAATTATGTTTTGTGCAAAACACCTCCCTGCCTGTGCCTCAGTTTCTTCATCGATCCAATGGAAATTGTAATATAAAATAGTCTTTATCAAACATGTGCCTTGGGGCTGGGTGCAGGCTGCTGGCATTCCCTCACTGTCTACTCAACTATGAGGTAGCTACCGGGAAGCCCACTGAGGCACAGAGAGGTCAATTACTGGCCCGAAGGCACACAGCTGATGGGGGAGAGACAGGGTTCTACTTCCAGAATCACAGCTGGTCCTAAGTCACAGGCTGGTCCCTCTTAACCCTCCCTGATGAGGGTATTTCTTTCCAAAGTGGGGAAGGATTGAACGAGAAAAGGCAAGAAAGAGCCTGGGAGGGTGACAAGGAGACAGGTGTGTGGATGAAGGGATGAGTGGATGGAGAACAAGGTTGAAGCTGAGGGGCCCCTGCTGTATCATCTTGCCTCTTTCAGTGGCCAAGGAGGGGGTCACCTATCATTTGTTCCATTCCCACCCCCCAGGGAAGGCCATGCCAGCCTAGTGCGGGAGCTGAAAGAGTCACTGGGCAACCCACCGGGGACCATGGTGCTGTCTGTTGGAGGCGGAGGGCTCCTAGCAGGTGTGACTGCGGGCCTGCTGGAGGTAGGCTGGCAGCATGTGCCCATCGTTGCCATGGAGACCCGAGGGGCACACAGTTTCAACGCGGCCTTGCAGGCAGGCAGACTGGTCACTCTGCCAGATATCACCAGGTGGGTCTGGGTGGAGCATCTGAGGGGGTAGAGGGTGGGGTGTCTCTATCCTATGGCCTTTTGTCCAGGCTTGTGGGGGGTGGCGGCACCCCAAATGTCTGCTTATCCTCAAATTCTAACCACTGTCATGAAGTTAGAGGGTGTGAAAAAAGCTGGGTCCGTGAGTACACCTGTTGTTTGTTTCCTGGCTCTTTTGGGGGGCCCACCACTCAGCTCCCAAATAAATCCACACATGGGGGCTTTTTCTTAATTATGAATGCCCGGCCTTAGCTTGGCTTAGTTTTTAGCCGGCTTTCTTTAACTTTAATTATCTCCTTCTATCTTTTTGCCTCTGGGCTTTTCCTGTTCTCTTACTTCTGTAAATCTTACTCTTACTCTGTGGCTGGCTGGTTGTGCAGCTGGGTGGCTGGCTGGTCCCTGGAGTCCTCCTCCTCTTCTGGCTCCTCTTCAATTTTTTTTCACCTGGCTCCTCCCTACCACTTCCTGTCAGCTAGTTGCTGAGGCAGCCTCCTGACGGCACATGAATTTTATTTCATCAAACACATCTTTGCACGATTAAACAAACATTCCAGAGCATAAACAAAAGTAACACACCTTGAAATAATATTCTACAACACACGCCCCTGTCATTCTGACACTTAAAAGGCTGAGGCAGGAGGCTTGAGAGTGGGGGTCCAGCTTGAGCTTGCATAGAGAGACCCTGTCTCAAAGTAAAGGTGGGGGCAGTGCTGGAGAGGCCCAGTGGGTAATGTGCTTGCCTTAGAAGTGGGAAGACCTGAGTTTAGGTTCTCAACACCGACACAAAATCTGGTGCAGCGGTAGCATCTGTGACCTCAGAGCTGGGAGAGTGAAGAGTGGCACACCCCAGAACCGTGCTGGCCACTCAGCCTAGCAGAAGAGGTGAGCGGGAGAGACTCCTCCTCAGAAACATGTAACACAAGCTGGTTAGCTTCCCAGAACTGCCGTAAGAAATGACCGCAAGCCGGGTGGGCGGTGGTGGCCAGCATGCCTTTAATCCCAGCATTCGGGAGGCAGAGCCAGGCAGATCTCTGTGAGTTCGAGGCCAGCCTGGTCTACAGAGCAAGATCCAGGACAGGCACCAAAGCTACACAGAGAAACCCTGTCTTGAAAAAGAAAAGAAAAGAAAGAAAATGATCGCAAACTATGCTAGGGAGAGACACGGATGACTGGTAAAGTTCCTGCTTTGAGAGTGTGAGGACCAGAGTTCAGTCCCTGGTCTCTGTGTAAAACTGTGGAGTGTGGTAGTGTGTGCTTGAAATCTAGTCCTGGGGAATCAGAGTCAGGTGGAGCTGGTATAGTTACTTGGCAAACTTCAAGCTGGTGAGAGCCTGTGTCATGAAAGGGGGTGGGGGCTTACTCCAGAGTGGCAGCCCAGTTGTTTAAGCCCTAAGGTAGGTCCATGCTCCCCAGCATGGCACAACAGAAGCATCACATAATATCCACAGGTTGCTGTTTCTATAGATAGAAGCATTCCACACAGGTGGAGGGACCCAGGAACCCCCCCCCCTTAACTTTGGAGGTTACATCTGTCCCATTCCTAGACCCCCATTCCCTTCTTGGCTGTGTCCCAACATCCTACTATATCATTGTCTCAGTCAGGGTTTCCATTGCTGTGAAGAAACACCATGACCATGGCAACTCTTAGGAAGGAAAACATTTAATTGGGGCGGGCTGACTTACAGTTCAGAGGTTCAGCATGGCAGGGAGCAGGGCAGCGTACAAGCAGACATGGTGCTGGAGAAGGAGCTGAGAATCCTACAACTTGCAGGCAACAGGAAGTCGACTGAGACACTGGATGGTATCCTGAGCATAGGAAACCTCAAAGCCCGCCCCCACAATGACACACTTCCTCCAACAAGGCCACACCCACTCCCACAAAGCCACGTCCCCTAACAGTGCCACTCCCTATGAGATTATGGGGCCAATTACATTCAAACCACTACAATTGTTGATCCCTGGTGTGGGGCAACAGTCTCCCCTGTTTTCTAGACCAGCCTTGTGGCCATTTTGGGGGGTTAACATCTACATGAAGACATGTGGTACAAGACCACACTTTTCACTTATTCAAACTGTAGTCAGTGGTCTTTTTAAATTTTTTTGAGACAGGATCTCATGAAGCCCAGGTTAGCCTTGAACTCATTATGTAGCTGAGGATGACCTTGAACTCCTGATCCTCCCCAAAAGTGCTGGGATTATAGGCAT